>NC_049214.1:20114558-20392058 GCF_013347855.1 Anguilla anguilla | reverse complement strand
AACACCTGCTCAAGAGCCTCAAATTTATGATGGATAGACATGCCATTACAAGCTCATCAATGACTGCTATAGCAGGGTGTAAGTTATTTACCCACAAGTTGAGTTTTGTCTCAAGAACAGATTGTGTTGTTGGGTGGAAGTTATATCACGGGTACAGTAATAATCCCATTCAAAGATAGCATGAAGAAAATGGCGGTATTGGTGTTTAGTGAATTCTGCATGATAAGGAGGCTTGAGAACAAATTTCCTCCTATTTCCTACTGAATGACCATGCTATACCCAAAACTGCCACTGAGAAGACAACCAACCTGGCTACTCATGAGATGAGCCCCCCCAAGGACCCCCCCTGAGACCACACCCTGTCAAAGCCATGAAGCAGACTGGGCACAAAGCCTACATGATGAGCACGTATGGAGCTGGGAGTTTTGCCTGTCTGGATTTATCATTGTTTGGTTTTCCTGAGTGCATGAACGACAGACTGCTCACACTCTCCAAGAAGCAAGAGCAAAAACGTACACTGCTCTGATGTCATTTGCCAGCTATTTTCACTGTTAACTGGCAAAACAAAGGTACTGCACTTACTGCAGGGAATACACTCTCCGACTGAGTCAGTAAGTGAAGGAGACCACGGTTTCTGGGCCTGCTTAATTGTTGCCAGAGCCAGGTTTTGTCTCACGGTGAGTAAATACTGCAGACAGTCATATTGTTAGAAACCAGGAGGATCGAGTGCGTCCTGGCCAAGATGCACAGCTCTGTGCTTCACCCCCACACACCTTGTCACTGGATGGCTCCAGTTCCGACCCAGGGCCTTAGTGACCTGACAATGAGGCATTACCCGAGCAACAGCGTGACAGCGAGATCCCTTTGTCCCGCTCAGGAGAGAACGCTGGGTCATGTTACCCTGTTCATCACAAAGGAGCAATGTAAAATGGAGGCAGAACGATGCGCTTACATCTGTCTTTAGTAGGGACAGTCTGCCCTTTCACTCCTAAGTGCTGTAGGCGTGCCCATCTCATTCTGAATTTTGACACCACTCTATGATAATTAACCCTCTCTCCTTGGCTTGTGCTTAACTCATTGTTGTATTTTACCTACTCTGAATTATATAATAATAATAATAATAATAATAATAATAATAATAATAATAATAATTTGGGGCTAACTTTGTGATTCATTTTCATTAAGCATTCTGTATGCATCCTGAAATGGTACATTGTTGTATATGTATATGTGTATGTTGTATGTGTATAAAGGTAAGGAACTCTAAATCACACTGAAAGTTGATTTAAAAAGAAAAAAATGTATTCCATTTGTGCTGCACACAAAAATCAAGCTATTGTAAGTACTTTTTCAACACTGGGGAAATAATTTTGCTTTGAGATCTATGTAACTGTCCTGCAGAGAGGATGTAGTGGTTGTGTTTTGTGATTTGCAAGGGCTACAGTACAGACACTGTGGTAAGAAGGAAAAAATGTCTGTGGTTTCATATACACTGGTTTACATAAATTAACTATATGCTCACTGTTTGGGTATATTTTGATGAAACAAGAATTAAAGTGTGGTTTAGATAAGCATTTTGTGACGACTACATATATGAAGGAAGATATTTATTGTGGGATTTGTACGTCTGTCTTTGTCTCCTGGGGCCAGAGTGAGAGCAGTACAAACACAAATAGAATTCATTAACCTTTCATTGAGTTGGTAGAATTGCAGCGCTGATATTTAATTACATTAACAGCGCTGTTTCATGCTCTGAATAAAATGAATGGAGGACTGCTGATGCTCTAAGGGAAGTCAAAAGAATTAATTTGTACATGTTTTTGATAAAACTGAATGTTGATAAAACAATATTAGTCTTGTTTCGTGTTCACTACAAATATATGTATATCAAAATTTTTCAATTAACACCAAGTACTTTGTATTCCTGTGTAATCCTCTCTCACAGAGGGATGTACATGTGAGTTCATGAAAAAGAAGCAAATCACATCAAAAATAGAAAATTCTATGTTATTGGCTATTAAAAGATAACTCCACCCTTCTGAATTATCAACATCAGCAGTGGATCAAGTGTCTCCTCCAATAACAGGGCACCTGTTAATTATTAATTATAATTCCAGAGGAAACTACCGATACCTTTCATTTGATTTAATATTATTAAATTAGAGTTTATCTCATTAAAATGCAACTCATTTATTTTCACAGTCACAATAGAGTAAAGAAAGTTTTGCCGTGCTGCAAAGATGAGTTCCAGCCTACAAAATGGTGTCTGTTATAATGAGAGGTTCATCACACGGTCAATGGCTGGATTTTCCTGGGTCTTTACAATGTGCTGGAATCCTATATCCAACTGGTCCAATCAGTGGTGCTCAGTTTGAAAAGGAAGTCCATCCCACCTTCAGAGCTGTTGGTCAGCTCTGCTGTCGCACAGGGTGTAGTCTTGGTGTCCTTCTTTCCCACTATCAAATCCTTAGACATTTTTTTGGCAAGGATTGTAGCAAGCATATGCTACAATAAACATAAACCTGTCCTGTGAATTTATGCAGTATTTGCTATTTGGCATAAACTTTGTGCAAGCCAAGGGAATAAATTGCCATTGCTAATTAACTGAGTATGAGACCAAATGAGGTGCGATAATACAGTATGCACATGATGAATGCATTTCATAGTGCTAAGTGAGTGGCGTGGCATTATATCAAAAGCTTTGTCAGCTCTTTAAAAACAATTATCATTCATGAAACAAGAATATTATTCATATTTTGTAAAAACATTTCCCCAGGTAGGAATTTCCAATGATGCTTGTAGCCCTGTCCCATTGCAGCCACATCCACCATCGATTTGGCAAGCTGCTATTTCCTTCTGCGATTCTGCCCAGTCATTGCACTGGCAGACTGCTGTACATGTGTGATGACACATAATGCCCCGTTGATAGGGTCCATGCCTCCCTGGGTGGCAATTTCACACATCATGAGACCCAGTAGTGAACTAGACATCAGGACTCTAGTCAAGATTTGTTTTTCTGAATGTAAAATGCAGTATCTGACACCTTGCGTAGTACACTGAGAATCTTTGGGACAAAGTAAATCATTAGAGAATGATGTAATGATGCAGTCTAGTACAAAATCATGTTTTTGTTTGTGAAAATGATATATCATAGCCATGTTGTTGTTGGGGCTTTGTTTTAGAAGCAGTGATTATGTGGGCCCATCACCACCAGGAAACCCGTAGCAAATCACATGGGTTTAGGGTACTGTGCTTGTTTACACATGACTGCCAATAGGTCTATTTAGCATTGCTGACTTTGCATGTCCAGAGATAAAAATGTATAGTTTTTATTACAATTTTAATGGACATATTGAGACATTAGTTTTTACTGAGGACAGAGGAGCAGCCCTGTCGGGCTTCAAATCACAGTGTGTGAGTCATTCTACAAATAAGGTGTCATTAAAAGATTTTTTTAGACGATGAAATGTATCCAATGCATAGGGAACAATACATCTAAAATATTGCACATGTCAAACAAGGTTAGGAGAGTGTATTGCTGCTTTATATAACTGTCACAGGATCAATGCATTTCATGGGCACTGTCACTGTTTCAGATGTGACTTTTCATTGAGAAATCATTTATCTTTTCATTCTGCTACAGGCTGTCACAAAGATTCATCCCCACATATGTAATCCTGTAATTCCTCCAGCCTGGGATTTATGTAGAGCATACACTTTATACTCTATATGTGTTTTTTTCCACACACACTCTTTCTTTCTCATCAATTTCCATTGGGCTGATGTCGAGTGGCTCGCATACAGGGAGGTCATTGGGAGGTTGTCCCTCTGGTTCATTCAGGTAGACCAAGCGCCTATAGAGCAATATAACATACACTGCACCTTGAATGTTACACAGAAACACAATGTTACACTGAACTTGTGAAAATAATAGTTGTGGTAAGTGTACTTTGCGCTATTGGAGCCCTCCAGATAACCCAGATCATGAATATTTATATCTATACAGTAATCACCCATATTTAATTAAAGGAAAAACAATCTTGTGTTGCTTTATTTGCATGTGCTGATGGCTTCATCGAGCATGTCCTCTAGATGATATCTAACAGATTAACGCTCAGTAATCAGAGGTCAGGGATGTTTCAACCTTTCCTTGGGCAACATGAACTAATGGCATAAATTGTGTTCAAGGTCCTTCTAGCTAGCTGTGAAATGAGATTATGATATATATTTCTGTAAACAATTTATCCACAGTCCTGCATCTGTACTTCTGAGTCACTGCTTATTAATGCATCCTTCAAATGTGGCTGCTGATATCCTGCCTGTTTGGAAATTAAGCAATTAAATTGGCCTCAGTCACCTGATAGAAGCATAATACAAACAGAATATGTTATTCATGGGTAACCTTCAGTGCAAAAATCTGCTTAATGACTGCAAACCCAGGTCACTTTGTAAGATAAATGTTATTAATATGCCATGTCTTTTTGAGACAAGGGGGCCCTAACCTCATATGCTGTGATGTGGTTTGTGCATTATATCTGATGTATCCAGTGAATTGCTTTTGAAAAACATGGGCAAAATTGCATAAATATACCTACTGTACCATAGTCAGTGATGCAATGGCATGTTGAAAGCATCTTTGAGTGAAGGTCAGATGAATTTCTGTGAACTGTGCATCAGTCACAGGAGATCAGTAGGAATGTACTGAAGGAAGTTCACAGAGAGGTGGAGAAATGCCAGCAGGAGTGAAATACTTCTGTGAAATATGGCAACCCTCCGCAAATGGCATTTTTATGTTTCTTTGAAGTCACTGTCATTGCCATTGTGAGCCAGTCACAACACAGTTACAACAGAGCAGATCTCTAAAATTAGTCAATCTTTGCAAGCGGGACAAACAAGACATAACTTGGGAAACATGGCAAAGGGAATGAATACTTCTGCAATCCAGGTATTACTGTTAATATGTAGATATGAAACTAGTATGCGATGGATATTAATAAATATCATTGTCGTGATTTCCAGCTGTAAAATGTTCACATGCACGCACACACACATACACACACACACATGCACACAAGCATGCAAACACACACAAATGTATTCCCCAAGATTATATTGCAAGAAAATAAAGATGTTATTGCTATAGAAAGAATCAGAAAATAAGGAGGGCTTATGGTTTTTTCATCTATAGTTTTCTGAGGGGCCCATCAGCCATTGACCATCTGCCAAATGGCACAATATCCTCCTAAGACCGGACAGTTCATTTGTGTCCCCTGTGGGGGACATACATCTCTGATATAAATGTCAAGAACCATGTATTCTATGATGCTGAAACCTGTACATTCATTAAAAATAATACAATATTTTTGTCATTGAAGACACATATCAGAAAAAAAAATCCATGCCAGGTTTCCAGAGGATATCAAATCCAAACAGATTAGTCACATGTGTTGATTATGAAACAGTTTTTTGTGCTTTAGTTTGGTTTCTCAAAGGGATACATTGATATTTAATTAAACTAAGTAGGGATTTTGTCACGTGTAATTCCAAGATTCCACAGTGAAAGGCCAGGCAAATGGTTCAATGGGTATTAAAGCAGCAAACTTCAAATTGAAAGCTTTACATTAATCTTTGAGGACTAACTTGCCTTTTCTATTATTTTCAAATAAAAAGAATGAAATAAAATACTCTGGAAATACGCAGTTTGTAATTATTTTATATTGAAAAAATATGATATTGCAATAGGACAGAAGTATTTTATTCTGTGACATATTTATTTATCACATATGTGGAGAGTAAAGTGAAACACTTAACTCAAACAGTCATCTGTATGGATTCTGTATGCACATGAATGGTGCCACAGAACTGAAAAAAAGGGGAAACTATGATTGAACTTAAAAGATAAATCATATCAATCCTTTTTAAATGAGTAAATCTTAGATTTGATACACAATTGAAACTCATACAAATATATGCTCGTATACTATACAAGCTTATCCAAAATTGACAGTATTCATATGCATGTGATGCATACCATGATAAATGGTTTTTCTGCAGAATCTGCTATTTGAGATGACTATGTCAGGGACTGTATGCTCTAGAAGTTTGCTGTGGAACTGTGAGCTGTACTGTTTATTTAGCCTGTCTTCAAAGTTCAAATGTCATTCAGAACTCTCCTAGAGAAGACAATAAGACATTGAGTCTGCATTTAAAAAAATAAATGAATAAATAAAATAAATATACTGAAGACATTTACCTCAGACCTCCTGGAGTACTGTCCTATTTGTGGGCAGTAGAGACTACTATCTGTTTGAAAGGCTGTGATTGAAAAACAACAGAAAGAAAAAAAAGGAAAACTTCCCTCCAGCAGACCTGCATGTTGTGGCTTGAATAATTGTGGCTGCAGGCAAGGTCAGACCACTTTATATAAAGAGATTTTCCCTTCACTGTTTCATTTGGATTTGTAAACAGATCATCTATTGCAAATGAGCAGATTGCCATTGCTGTTCTGGACAGGGGATCATTTTTAATACTTTGAAATGTGGCCAAAACAACAAAAAGATATTTCCTCATAAGACTCTGGGCAAAAAAGCCGCACATTATTTCTTTTTTTTTTTTTTGTTACAGTGAATGTGCAGTACTTTTGTTAATTCACAGTATCTCCTCTTAATTACATTGATTTTGTAAGAAGTTCCATTATGATACGGATTTAAAATCAAAAGGGCACAATCCAAATTTTTAATTGATGTTTTCCGAATTGTAGTTCCAGATGTGTAATGGCTGAGAAATGTCTCTGTTCGTAGCTTACCTATACATATCTCACACAGCTGGATATGGACTTACACGTTCATATTTTTCAGCAACAGTGAGCCACCTGGATGTCAAATTTCCATATTTCATATTACACTATTCAGATTATATTCATTATAATTATAAATCCATGTACTATGCATTCCACATACTGAATTGTATATAGACTTTATAGACAGTATATAGACTCTAGCACAGTAATGTCCCCCAACAATCCAATTCAATAAGTAAATCATTCTATGGCTCCATACTTAAATGTCTCCTTGTGCCTGTGGCCATGGTTGAACTAAAAGGCATCTGCAATCTCAAACTGCTGCCTGGCTGAATTTCTACTGCCCAGCTGGCATTTAAACTCTCAGAGAATTTAATCACCGGCCATGTTCATTATTATGTTCTTTCAAACTTTCAAATGCAGCATTGTCTTGCAGATATTCATAGGTAATGCTGAGCCAGGAGAGACATCTACTTAATAACACAATCTCACCAGCGCTTGATGAAAAATTTATCCAGTGCGTATACTATTACCACATATAATGCAATATGAATGTCTAATTGTGAGCAGTGTTCCATTGATAATGAAGTAACAGAGTAACTGTTAACAGATCTCGCCCCCACATACACCCTTTAAGGCTGTCTCTCAATGGGTAAACAGAAACTGATACAGTAATGCAACCAATGGCTTTGATGGTTCTCAGCCAGTAATTTCACATACAAAACAGTTACATAACACCCAGCAAACAGTATCATGTTATTAAAGTCAAAAGTTGAATTCTAGAAGACTGTATAACAAATTCATGAAACAGAATATTTTGCTCTTATTGGGATCAAACACAGTTGGTTGCTGTAGCATGTTCCTACATTGTAAATGCATTGCATACAAGAATGAATGTGTTTTGAGAGGCAAACCATTCATATGGTTCAACATTTTAACTTACTGAAAGTTGACTGATCATCTGCTGATAGTGTTTCTGCTGAAGTATTTGCACTGATATACTTTTTGGTTTTGTAGAATGACATGGGGATTATTTAACGGGTAAAAGCAAAGCTGCTGTAAAACTGAGGAGGTCATTCAAACAGTCATTCCAAAGAAAGAAAAAATGTTTTTAAGTAATGCAGACAAAAGTAAAAATACTCAAATGGTAAGCAGTAAATGACAATATTTCTTTTATTTTTCTCTATATTTTAAAGATTTCTTATTTACAAACAAACAAAATAAAACAAAAAGTAATCAAAAGAAAGTTTTTTTTGACAAACACCGTTTGCCTGCATATAGTTTTAAGAAAGAATACATTAATCTTTCCTCAGCCAGTATCAAGTATCCATTGTTCATATACCAAGCCTTGGTTTACAAGAATGAGCACAGCAATAATCATGTCAGCGGGTCTAAAACGAGTATGTGACTTTAACTGATCTCTCTCTCGCTCTCTCTCTCTCTCTCTCTCTCTCTCTCTCTCTCACTCTACTATGCACATATCGGTAAACATTTAATTTATTACATTTTTACCTGCATTGTAGAGGTTGTAAACCTAAGTTTCGGTTTCATTTTCTGAGCACTGCCATTGTTCCGTATACATTTTCAAAAATAATAATTAAAAAAAAACATAGAAATATACGTGCTGGTTTATTGAATATTTCATTTATAATTAAATGTCTGCTTTTTCCTAGTTGATCATGAATTTTCACATAATGCCCATTACAGAACACTTGCTGTGGTCAAAATAGTGAAAAAAGCACATATCTGGGAAATATTCCCTTTGGAAGGCAAATATCAAAACAGCATATACAAACAGTATTGCTGTCCAACTTTGTACTATTTCTTTTACACTATGGCATAGCACAAATAAGAGCTCGCTGTTGGAATCAAAACATTGCTCCCACCCTCAATACACAAGATCAGGAATATTTGATACTATACATCTCTCTAATAGCCTAATGATCGTAAAATAAATGCAGATAATGGATCTGCTTTTCTGTGAGAAAGTGCAATTTCAAACAAAGTTACTTATGTTTTCCTTTGGCCAGTTTCATTCCACATACCATCATTTTCAACCAAACATAAGTTGCTATTTATAATCGTATAAAGGTGCTCAAAATGACTACAATGCCCCATCTGTAAGATGGCTTCCCAGATTTACAGAGATAATTTCATACTCAAATTTTCTTAAGCTAAATGGAGGATTATAGAATCTTTTACCGTACATAATGTTTCACGTGACGTTCAAAGATTCATAACAATATCCAATTACTAACAATCTGGTACATTTGGCCTTCTTGATTTCTATTATCTCTAAAATATTGAAACACTGAACATATGTATGTGTGTGCGCATGTGCATGTATGCATATACTGTAACTTACACTCATAACAAAAAGGATGAAACATGGCTATAGTTTAGGCACAAATACTTAAGAATGTCCTTTGTGAATTTTTGATGCTTCAGATACACACAGATAACATCTAGGCAGACAATGAACAAAATATAATCCCACGATACAATTAACGTCAACATTTTAAATAGTATCTTTTAGGTCTTTTTAGGTATTTGTGACAAATGCATGCTTTGATGACATACATAGACGGATGCAGAGTTTCATTATTGAAATGAACTGTTTGACGAAATGCTAAAACTGCTTCTAAGGGCCTAGAAACACCGAGCTGATCAGGTCACAATGCAGCAAGGAAAAATAGTAAACTTATACATGAATCTTGGGAAGTCTTGAACAGAATATCATGTCACAGCATAGTTTACCCTGAACAGACAATCAAGAAATATCTGGAAGGAAATATCAAGAAATTTCTGAAGCATTCATAAATATTATATATATATATATATATATATATATATATATATGGCTATTGCACAAATACAATTTTGTACAAATATGTGTTACCTGCAGAATAAGTTCACTGGGATGTTAAATACAGCTATATCCGGTGATTATATATATATATATATATATATATATATATATATATAGATAGATAGATATAGATAAACAGATTTACTAAAGGCTGATGAAGATAGTAGAATTGACTATTTTATTTTTAAAAAATGATGATATGTAAACTAAAAGAAAACTAAAAAAGTATATGCATAATATGCATTTGTAGTCACCCACTGTATTTTAAAGATCAAAACCTACATTTATATTTAAAGCTAAAGTTTTTAACTAACCTTGAAACTAATCGTAGAGGTCTGGTCACTTAATTGTGGTTCTTGATGTCTTGGGTAAACAGGCTAGCTACTGATGAACAAATACATTCAATGTAAATGGGTTTATATGCACCCTAACAAAATGATTTAGCTAAAGGCTGCCTATGTCAAACTGACCCCATGATTTTGCCAACATGATAGACCCATTGGACCATGTCGGCTCGGTGTATATAGACACTCATACTGTACGATGGATGCACATGTGAGAGATAGAAACCTTAATGCAAGCCAGCTGTGTTTGCCCCTGTGGTGACTTAAATGTAAACTGTATTTTGGTTAATTATTTTTCTTATGTATCACTACAATTTTCTCTGTTTGAAGGGACGGAGGAAACATCCCTGTAAATGACAGAATCACATTTTCTTTTTTAAATGAAACTTTGGGGAATTCTTTTTTTGTTTTGCTTTTTGAGATGCCTTGAATTCATACGATCAAATTGAAAAGATTAGATTTTTCAGACAAATACCTTAAAAATTATACTGAGTGCAGGGTGATGCGTAAATGCAGATAACAGCAATTTTCAGAATTCCAATGGATTTAAACCTGGATTTATGGATGTATACTGATTATTATAAATGATTATAAAATGGTCATAATTTCATACAGTCTAAAATGTTGTACAACATAAAAATAACATTGGCATAACTGTCATTTAACTGTATTTAGAATTTTTTATTTGTTTTAATGTGACTTTCTTTGTCTGTTATAATTTATCTGATGTCCAATGGTTTGATGTCCAATTAGTTTGAAACTACTTCACTTTGAATCCCCCAAATATATATTTTTATCAGACAAAACATTTTCCACAGTGGGCCTTACATTGATTAAACCAAAATATTATACATTTTTGGTTTTTACAAGAACATGAATTTGCATGCTTCTATTTTTTTTTTTAATGCTAGCAATTGCATTAAGGTTTGCATATCTCTAATTATTTTGAGCATTTTTTTTATTTGGGTTTCATTCTACAGTTTACTTATATTTATATACAGATGATACCATGTTCCTGTTAGAAATAAGACATTGTCATGATTGAGAATGCAACACACAGGATCCGTAAATACTAGATCTACAAAACTATTTACATACACACATAGATAATTTTTATATCACAGTCTATTGCATAATGGGGATATTTTGTAAGTTTATAAATATTATAAATGTACACATATTTATTAAGTAACATTTCATAGTGTCCATCCTTTTCTGAAATAAGGAATAGAAAAAAGAGCATCATCCATTCTACTTTGTCATCCCAAACCATCATTTTAGAATCAAAAAAGCAGCAAATAATTAATTCCCTTTGGACCCATAACACTGCCATGGTCTTGGTGGACCAGTAACTGAGGGCATCCCCTTGACAAGAAGTATTGCAGGAAGTTATTTACCATTCACCTTGTTTTAATCTGCAGTGATTTGAATGATAAAGTGAGGTTCTCAAATTCACAGAGTATAAGTGTATTATTCCATGTGCTTTTGACAGTTTCCACTAGGTTGCTTATTGTTTCCACAGTGATGAGAAAACTGATGCACTTGAGGAGTTGTTTGCTTTCTTTTCTTCTGCTTCTCTTAGATCCACACAAAAAAAGAGATACATTTCCAAAAGTCAAGGTTAGGATTCATGTTGCATTCCAGTTACAAAAACAAAAAGACAAACAAACCAAAAAAAATATTCATCATATATTTCAGAGGAAGACTAGTGTTTATACTGTAGTTTTAAATAGTCAATGCCAAATATTCTAGTTGGATTTACACTTCTATATTTTTATAATATACATTCTTAAGTTGAAGGGAAATGTGTCTAAAATATAATACAAGGGCACGTCTGTACAGGATATCTACTGGGTCATTTTTTTCCCCAAAGAAATTGGAGAAAAAATATTCAAGTCATTTTTTTCTTTTTTTCAATTTCACTTCTTTGTTGCATCTCCATAAAAATGAATTAAAACATAAAATTAAAAAAAGGAAAACGGGATCATAAATTCGATGCGAACCGCATCTTGTCTTGCTCGGTCTCTGTACTGCTTAAGACTGTGGACTCTCTTCTGGAGCCCGTTGAATCCCTGTGCTGGACAGCGGGGGGCGCTGCGCGGACCGGTGGCAGGGCTCCGGACGACATCTGCCGGAACAGGCTGACCCGCTGCGGGACGTTGGCTCTGATCCCGCTCTGCTGGACTCCTGCGGCCTGCGCTGCGGCCACCGGCGGGGGTATGGAGGCCAGGGATTCGCCGGACGTGGGGTGCGGCCTGGACACCAGCGACGTCTCGTGGGGCAGCGAGGGCTGGGAGGCGGAGAGATGGCGCACGTCTCGGCTCAGGCTGCCCGAATGCAGGGCCTGAGCGCTCTTGTGGATGTCGCTCCTCTGGGGGGACCCCGCTGGCTGCGGCTGTGGCTGCTGCGGGGCCTGCTGCTGCGCTGGCGGCTGCGCAGGCAGCTGCGACGGGGGCGGGGCCAGCGGCTGCTGGGCGAGGGACAGCTGAGAGGCGGTGGGCGAGCCGTACTGGAAGGTGCGGCCCGTCAGCGGGGTCTGCACCGGGGGGCTGCACACGGCCGCCGTGAAGGAGCACGGCGACATGATGGCTCCCTGCTGCTGCTGAGGGTTGGGGGACGGGGAGTTGACGTTGCCGTGGGGAACGCTGGGGGCGGCGAAGGCGGCCTGGGCCGAGGCGGGGATGACGCGGGACACTTGGGCGATGTTGGCCGAGGTGCTGTAGGTCAACGGGGCGGACTGCTGGAGCTGGTTGTTTCCGAGGGTGGCGGCGTACGGTGGCTGGGCCGGGGAGTTAATGATGGAGTTTCCAGAGATCGGGGTGGAGTTCATCCCCGTGACCGACTGCTTGCGGTCCACCATCATCACCATCTCCCTGTCCTGACGGATAATCTGCTTCAATATCTCGTTTTCCTGCGTGTTGAACACTCCGGCATTCAGGTCCTTCTGGAACTTCTGCAGCAGCAATGAGTTCTTCTTCCCTGTTGAGAGGAAGATGAGAGGAGCAGTCCTCAGCCGGGGAACAGGCCACACAGCACACCGGACTCCAGCAAGTGTTTAGGGTGTAGTTACACATGAGAAGTGAGTCACAGTGAGCACAAATGGAATGTTCAGCATGAGGGCGTTTAACAAATTCCAACACTAATGCATACATTGGATCTAGACACTCATAAAAATGGAATATATGAAGAGAGTTTTCAGACAGTTTCATTATAGTATAAAATATCATAACAATACATATTTCATATGATAAAATATGGTGTTGGCAATGTTAGATAATGTTTATACAGTTTGAATGTAAATCAATAATTTGTTCCCAATACTTACCTACATAAAAAAATTAATCAATAATCATTTCTGCTGTCTAAGATACACACACCATTTAGGGTCGGGTTCTCTTTAAGGGCATATGCAATTCAATCGGGTGAAACAAATCTTCCTGTATAAATTTGGTGTTATATCATAATAGAGTCAGTTTTTACCTTTGTAACCTACAGCAAATCATTGGAATTGGAAGTTTTCTGTTATTTTTCTCTGAGTGATTGACACTAGGGGTGTCATCTCTTTGGTCAGACAGGTGAGGACACACCTGTCTTTTTGTACAATTAAATAGCCAGCTAAATGTTTACAT
Source organism: Anguilla anguilla (assembly GCF_013347855.1). Taxonomy (NCBI): domain Eukaryota; kingdom Metazoa; phylum Chordata; class Actinopteri; order Anguilliformes; family Anguillidae; genus Anguilla; species Anguilla anguilla. The sequence goes on along the minus strand of NC_049214.1, from coordinate 20,378,417 downwards.
AACCTTAGCACAGCCTTAGGAAGACATCACACCATGGGAAACAAAGTTGTTTTTTTTTAAAATTATTATTGGAAAACAAGATATATGCAACATAAGTAAAAGTAAAAAGAAAGTTGAATTGATTCAAATCTACTTACACATTATTTGTTCTCTAATTCATAAAATGTGGAATAAATCCAGTGTAATGCCAGTCCTCATTTAAACCTCATTTAAAAAAAATATATATTTTATTAATTGTATGAAAGCAAGTAAGGCAACCATATAATGTGAATGGAAGCTCAGCTGGTCTGTTGGCCCAGGCACCACAAATTTTAGGTTGTGCCTTTTCCTGGATTTTCGGTAATTAGCATGAACTGGATTAGCATGAACTGGATCTGAATGCTATAAGATAGGTTTGATTGAATCTAAAATAAATAAATAAATAAATAAATAAATAAATAACTTGAACTGCATTTGCCCTTCATGAGCCTATGTTCACTGGACTGAATCTATGGTTAGAGTACATCAATTCTATACCTGTAAGTAAGTCAATTTATAAAATGGTCACACACAACTACACACAGTAATGGAGTCTAATGCGAATCAGAATTACAATTCTGGATGTACTAACTGGTTTATTTTTGAGCTCAGACAAAATGGCACATTTACACACTAAAACTATGCCTCTAACACATTATTACCTTTTTTGTTTTAGCTTTATGACTTTATGATATCACTACTACTTATTGCAGTATGCTCTACTGTTCAATAAAATTGCTTTTAAGCTGTTTGTACATACATGCAGTTTCTCCTGATAGTAAGAGAAAAGAGAAAGAATAGACAGAAGTTATTGAATTTGATAGAGATTTTAAGGTTTTTTTTTTTTTTGTATTTTTGTATACTCTTCGTATTTCAGTGTAACTTTGTTTGTGCTGACCACCAGTAAGATTTGTAACTTCTATTCATTTAAACCCCAAAGCACATAAGTTTGGCCAACATTTGGCAAATGTTCAGTTTTATCATTAATATTAGTAATGACAAAATTTGCTTATTTTGTAACACTATAACACATATTTAAAGCTATTATTGAAAAAAGCACATTGTGATTATATTGAATAGCCCTAACCCTTTGTATGGGTGAACAAGCTGTCTGCAATGATAAATGATCAAAGCTTAGACAATACTGGCATAATCATATTGCTGAGTAGGGGATTTATGTGGGATAATTAATGATACTCAAAGAAACTGGGGCAAGTAATTGGAAATGATAATTACAGATAATGAATGAGAGCAATAATTATGCAATAATTACACAAAATTTACTGTTTTCTGTTTCAATTCCTTTATTGAGATAGTACTGAACAGAAGGGAATCCTGTTAGTACTATGATCCCTACCACTACTGCTTTTGTAAGGTTACACTTGTAAGACTCAAGTGTGCTGGTCTGTCATGTGTGTTCAAAGAAATTCAAAGACATTTTGGCTATAAGAATCTATAGTTGTGGTGCATTGTTCCTGCCTAAAGTAAGCTCATGCTGCACTTGTTAGTCCAGGCATAGCCCCATTATCTTCATGACCTCGGTCATGATCAGGCAAAATCACAAGATACAAGGGAACTGGAATCTCAAGATTGTCCTCTTTGTCATTCTGAAAAAACTATGCGATCTGGGGGTCTGGCTCGTGCTGTGGTGGCAACATCTCTGACTGTGAACTCTGCTCTGCTGTGTGCTGGCGTGGTAATTATGGGTAAAAAGGCAACACTCTCAGTGGGGCAGACTAGGATCAGCCTCATCGCGTCAGAAAGAATCTTGCTCTTTCTCTCTCTCGCTCTCTGCAATGGTCAGGACAGGACAGATGGTTCTTTAGTGGAGATGAGGCACTGGGGAAAGCAGATGCTGTGTCAGGGATGAATCACAACATGTTGCTTTTTCCTCTTTCCGAGGCGGAAGTTCATGGACGAAGATGAGATGAATGGCAGCTCCAGTAGAAACAGTGCTGTTTCATACTGTATGTCTGGTAGCCTTTATAACAACCACAGTGTTGTCAGACTTATGCAATCATTTGAAGTCTGACAGCCACTGAAATGAATTAAGAACAGTCTGCAAGAATTTTAAAAAGCAAATAATACCTGGTTAAATGCTTTACCTGAAGACAGAAATGTACTGGCAATAATTACGTGGTTTTTCTGAGCCTCTAAAAATCTTTTCTGAATCTGAAATCTGTGTCATTCATTTGCTCGAATGGATTTTTTGAAGGGACTGGCTTTGATTCAAGAATTTATGGCCCACCCAAATTTCTGAGACAAAAAAAATAACAAGGAAATAAGCACCACTAGCTGTTGCCATTTTAATACCTTTGTGTGCACGAGAACTTTTCACATTAAATCCCAGAAGTCAAAGAAAGAGCAGTAGTTATCTATGTGCATGACTGAAAAGAACAATGAATTCTAGTAGACAACTACATAGGCTACATCTAAATCTAACAGTAATACAAAATACTGCAAAGCTAGAGACTTACTTGGCCTCAGAAATGAAGATGGCAACCTGGCTATAATCTGTGAATGCGGGGGGTACAACATAAATTAAAATGAATGAATGAACGGACATGCGTTATTTTGGAAACACAATGGGGAGGGGAAGGGGTGAAACTTCAATTTGAGATGAATGTCAATAGAAATGTATAACTACTGCTCACAGATGTTCTTTTATTTATTATTTATTTATCTATTTTTACCAGTAGTAATCCCATATAAAGGCATTTATGATGCTTTTTGCATAAATACCCAGTACCTTTTGGGAATAAAAAATAAGGATCAATCAGACTTGTATGCCTTATTTTAGATTGTGCCACATAAAGGGGTTGCAACTTTTTATGATAATTTCTAAAGGAATCAAAAAGCTGAAAATGGAGCTAAGACAATTTTTGCCCAGCTCTAAAGAAAGCAAAAAGCAAGCAAAAAAAGCAAACTGTTGTATGTACTGTCAGTCCTCTACAGTATAACACAAAAACTAATAGTGCTGCAAGTACAGATGGCCAAAGTTAGGTCAGAAAGAGACACAATTAGTGCTAGAACTACTGCTAAGGCAACACAGAGGAATGTCAAAACAAAACAACATTTTTTTAGTTCAGCCTGAAATGATACTAAAAAATAAGAACTTTAAAAAAATTAATGTTTCACACTACATTTAGTCCCTTTTGTAGGAAGATACTATGACATTTCTATAACCATTATTTCGTATTGCCCTGTGAGAAGCTGGGGAGAAAGAACAGATGTTTAAAAAGTGCTTTTCCAGCTCACAGGTTATAGTGCAGTGATTTTCGTGATACACAAAGTGTGATATTTGAGTGATGCCTTCCGGAAACATCTATCTGCAAAATAACCATTTGTTTAATCTTCACAAAATATGATTTCAACAAAATACAGAAAGAAAAAAAGAAAGATTGGTAAAACACAACACATTTTTGATTCCTGAAGAAAAATTAAATAATAGAAACAAGAAAAAAGAAAAAGAAAATAATTAACTAAATAAACTAAATATTGCAGTTGACTAATATGTACAGATAAAAGCAAATAAACAATGTGCAAGTTATGACAGATTTACAGTGCATCTCCTGTGAAACAAATGCATTTTCTAACAGATGTGGGTTGTGAGATGCTGTGTTATTTGCTGTATGACTGCTGTCCAGCAGGAGCTTTAAATAACTGTGATGCATACATAAAGCGGAAAAATAATCTGTCAGCAGGCTCAAATTGCCAGGTTAATACACGAGAGAGTAATTATATCATTGGCGACGATGACACACATTCATAGGAGTCTGCTCAACAAACAGAGGTTAAGCACAGGCAGATTAAGGAAAACGTTCTGTTGTACTGTCAAATAACACCGCATCCTCTGACACTTTAAGAATATAGTCCTCTGAGTTGTTCTTCAGCCGTGACTGACATCAGTAACAAATGAAAGGAATGTGTTTTTCACCCAATTTTCTTTTTGTATTTCCACTGTAAAGTGTCTTCGTGACAGTGTCTCTATAAAAAATGCTAAACAAAGGAATTGAGATTGAAAGGAAGAGCCTCATTGGGAATGTGACTTTGCTTTAGACTTTTTTATTAAATGCTTTCCTTGGCAGTTATAGTTCTGCACGTCCAAATGAATTAGGCTGAGACAGACATGTACGATTTATATATCATACTCACGTACATCTGCAGGTTGTGCACTCTGTACATTGTGAATTTGGAATCGTGTGTTTGGATCCAAAATTAGATCATAGTGGAAAACAAAAATAATAACCTGTCTAGTCGCTGTTACAGCTAACAGGTAGGAAACTACGCTGGTTTAAAATAAATAGTGACAATGTCATACAACTGCAATTATTCTCCAATTCCTATCAAGTCAGCACTACGAAGAACAACAAAAAAACTAAACATATTATATTGGACCTATTAGGCTAGAACAATCTGAGCAGAGATAAGAAATTAAATAAAGTAATACTATGGCAATACTATGTCGCGTGGGGCGACATAGCTCAGGAGGTAAGACCGATTGTCTGGCAGTCGGAGGGTTGCCGGTTAAAACCCCGCCCTGGGCATGTCGAAGTGTCCTTGAGCAAGACACCTAACCCCTAACTGCTCTGGCGAATGAGAGGCATCAATTGTAAAGCGCTTTGGATAAAAGTGCTATATAAATGCAGTCCATTAACTAACATAAATTTTAGTGAACAGACAAGCATAGAGGAATAAACACTGAACAATTGCAGTTGTTTTAGATAATGGTTTCTTATACTGCTGATCAGTCACATCCCTTAGAGTGATTTTTTTTTTTTTAATTTTAATTAAGGTGTCAATTAATGTATTCAGTAACCACTGCATGTTACTAATGCATCCAAATGGCATAATTTGCAAAAACGTTTCATGATGAGCATTTGGTGTCTTGCTGGTATCATGCAACTGCGATTAGCTTCTGTTCTCTTCTTAACCACTTTTGACTGCACTGCATATTTACAAAAAAATACAATCTTCATGTTCATCTTAAGCATGAATAAGCTCAAACATAATCTACTTAAAAATAAATAAATAAATAAATAAATAAAATGCTGAGATGCTCAGTATACTGTAGCTTCACATAGCTATTCTGATGCCTGGCTCACAAAGCTGAATTTATTTTAAATGGAAACTTTTTAATCAAGTTTCATTACACAAAAATTAAATGCATATCATATGACCTAAAAAGGGTATACCATATACATTATTGCAATAGATTTATAGCAAAATGTGACTCATGAATTGACTGCAACAGGCTATACATTTTCTTCTAAATGTTACTTTGCATTTATGCAGCTGATTTGTAGTAGAAAAAAAAAATTTTTGGTATTAAAAAAAGATTTCTTTTCTGGATTTCTTTTTATGCTTGGTTATTTATTTCCCTGGGTTTAACCTTTGCTTCTTCAGTTAGTTGTGTTTGACAGCTAATCCATCATTCAGTTTGTGAATGGGCTTTCCAATAATGTAAATTCACCTTCAGTAGCTGCAAGAGGGCAGCACTCATGCCAGGTTATATGAATGGAGGTCATGTGACTGTAAGGTACACGTACGGACTGTGCTCTACATGAACGAAAATGCAGCGAAAATGAGCCCACATGCATAACAATAGTCCTCACTTAACTACTGCAATTTATGCCCCCAGACAGTTAAGGATGGATTACCTACCAAACAGAGAGAAAAAGAAAATCAAAGCAAGAGATAAGCATAAGGAGGAAATATTTCATTTTTCAAATTTTTTCCTAATTCATTTTAAAATTGAGAAAATAATTATAATGATTCAGGTCTGACAAGCCACGTCACATATCAAGCCACATATCAACATAACATTCCTACGTTATTCATGCAAGTGTACAGGACTCAGAGTTTAAATACTCTTTGTGGAATACACCCCAGCTAGTCTTTAATATCAATTCATTATTTAGACTATTCTCCACTGAAACGAATCACCAGGTATTGTATGTAATGACACATTATTTTTCTGCAGTGGCCTTTTTGGTCTCTGTTTCTTGTTGCGTTTGTTCCTGTGTGAATATCGGAATTGGAATGAAGTGTTTACCTGTTGCCTATTCGTCGGCCAGGGCACTCTTGAAAACGAGATGTGCTCATCTCAAGAGGAACTCCTGGTCAAATAATTTTTAAATAGAGATACATCAATTTAACAGCATGTTATTCTTAGCAATGCATGGCATCTTGCTTTACATTGTTTTATCAGACAAGCACTAAATCAAATGCAGTCAAACAGTACATCCAGCACCGATCATGACATTACTTGTGTTTTCCCTTGTATGAGACAAGACCCCCTTTAAGTTTGGTTCTTTGGTCGAAATTTGATTTTATCCGCAACACTTTATTGTGAAGTGTTACTGTATATCAGAGTCTTCTGCTCTGTTAAAATATACAGATGTGACACGAGTGTTAAAAAGAAAAATGCTGTTTACAAACTGAAATTGTTACCAAAAAGGGCAAATGCAAATCACAGCGATAGAATCTCAGGGCATAGCCTTTGAAAGATAACATTATAATCCTGTAATTTGCAGGGACATAAAGTTTATCCATTGCCAGTCCAAGGCATGTGAATGAGCTCACATTGCCATCTGACAGGCTTTAACAAATGCTATAAATGCACTGGATTCCACTAGTCTGTTCAGACCAGATGTATCCTGCTAATCTTTTATCGAGCGATTTAGACATCAATATGTGCTTGCCCGTGGTCATAGTATTGCAATTATGAGTCAATACTAGGAGCACATTGGTTTTGAAACTGTCAAACCAAAACCAACTGAATGTCGAGATATTCTGGAAAAGGCAAGCAAACAAAACAAACATAATAAAAACAATATTGACCACAGGATAAACCAAAGCAAAAGACTGAGCCAACATTTGCACAAGATTAGATTCATTATTTATGTCTGTACATAAATGTACATGGTAGATTAGCTTCATATTAGCGTGAGTGCTGTATGTAAAAGTGTTATAGAGTGATGCTCACTGACTGCTTGCTAACCGTTATATGCCGTTTCCTTCTAATCAAATCTTGCTCCATAATATAGTTACATATTTAACATTTTATTTATATTTCTTTATGAATTTATCATTCAAATCCGATAAACAGCCTAACTAGGTACATTACATTGTGAAAAGTAGGTGAATACCTGACATCCATCCTCTCATCTATAATTATGGGCATTAATATGGAGTTGGTCCACCCTTTGCTGCTATAACAACCTCCACTCTTCTGGGAAGGCTTTAGATGTTGGAGCATTTCTGCAGGGATTTGCTTCCATTCAGCCATAAGACCATTAGTGAAGTTGGGTACTGATTGGGTGATTGGCCAGGCTTGCAATTGGCTCTCCAATTGATCCCAAAGGTGTTGAATGTGGTTGAGGTCAGGGCTCGGTGCAGGCCAGTCAAGTTCTTCGACACTATTCTTGACAAAACCATTTCTATATGGCCCTTGCTGCGTAGCCGGGGGCACTGTCATGCTGAAACAGACAAGGGCCTTCCCCAAACTGTTGGGGAATCACAGAATCGTCTAGAATTTGATTGTATGGTAGCATTAAAAGAAACCTTCACTGGAACTAAGGGGCCTAGCCCGAACCATGAAAAACTGCCCCAGACTAAGGGGTGTCCAGATAATTTTGGTCATATTGTGTATTTATGCTGAACATATGTGGAAGATAGGTTGTTCCATTTGCATTAACTTAAACCCCAGCTCAAGTACTTCTAACTCCAATCCTAAAACTAACTTCAGTCTTGTTACGTTGTAGTCATTGCAAATGACATGTACATCATTACAAAATATTTAGTAGTATGGTGTTTAGAAAGCACTTTCTTCCATGTACATAATACCTGCAGAAAAATACCACCAACATAGAATACTGCAAGAACAACTTTAAAGGCTACTAAAATGAATGTTTAGATAGCCATCTGTAATGGCCAAACTGCATAATGTGGGGTTGACTGTTTCATAGACAGTCTATTTCAAATTTAGTGCTAGAGTCCTGTTTTACATATATTTTCAAATGTATTGTGCAAAATTATATTCAATGACATCAACAAAACACACAATCCCACATTTTAAGATATTTATACTACATTAAAATCTTTTTAAAAAAGCATGTAAACTACAATTTGAATGGCAGTACCAATATACCCTTAGACCAGATTCATGGACATAAAACTCGTAGCGTCAAATACAGACTAATGAGAGTATGTTGGGACGTTCACAATCTGCGTGAAATTAATATCTTATTTACTAAGGCAACAACTAATTACACAATCAGTGAATGGGACTGCCTGCTAATTACATTTTATGTATAAAGCAGAGCTTAAAAGGCACAGTTTATAAAACTCCTGCTTAGTGCATTGAATATCTTTATTGATTATGGGGAAATGTGTGTTTCTGCTGGTGTGCAATAAGAGCGTATCCAGCACATGGGACAGTGCATAAGAAAACAGAACAGTGATATTCCAGCTGTGGTGGCAATTGTCAATTGAATTAATCCAGATGTGAGATTTCTATGGCTGGGTGTTTGGCACAGAATTTCCTGGCATCACGAATTCCATGTTTTTTGTGCCTGTTTTTTTTTTTTTGCAGTCAGCCTGCAGTTATTGTAATGATATGTTTGATGACTCCTGTCAACAGTCTTGATGCTGCACACTCCTTCACCTGTAGCTATGGTAACGTTTAAATCGTCAGAGGCAACAAGCGCTCTATCAAAGACTCCAACCTTGCAATGTTGGCTACAACATGTACCAAATCTAACTAAAGTAAATCTAAAGAAGTAATAACATACTTTTTATTTTAGTAATACAATTAGAGCATGATTTGTTTCTAACAATGTTCTGTAAAAGGCACACTATGCAGGAGTTTTATCCTTTTAGCCTGTGTTTACAATCAAAGTCATTTCCTCCCCCATCTTCAGCCCCATACACTCACCCCGAGTACCCCACATAGCGTAGCTAACTGAATAGCTAGAGTTCCATGAAATGAGCCACCGTGGGCGAGAGTACGGCAGATTTGATAATAGCGTAATTTATTAAATTATGTTGAACGTATAGCTTAATAAATTAATAAATTATGTTGCATGTAATAGTGGTTTTATCATTGAAACTAAACCCTCGTGAAAGTCCTTATTGTCACTAGCTTCACATGGCAGACAACATTACTTACAGGTCCAACAGAAAACAAGCCAACTCCATGTTGCTTTTCATCCCCTTGACAAACTTCAGTTAATGCCACAGAGGAAAAGCAATTCTAAGCTTAACTCTAGTTCTTGAACGAGCCTGGCTGTATCGTTGTTGCTTGGATTGTTTCCACTTAATCTGATCCCAAACCACAGGCTCTGTAGCCACACCCAACCCTCCCCACACAGAAAAGAGTGACATGCCCAGAAACGTCTCAAACACATTTTAGAATAACAAATACAGGCAAAGGTGCATAATGACAGAAATTGCCAGTGCAACACAGACATGCCTTGGTTATTTTATAATATTTTCATGGTAAAAATCCTGCATAGTATGCCATTAAAAGTAAAAAGCATGTTATTTTTGTGATTGACAAAAGGAATTAAATACACCAGCCTATCAATGCATTTACTGTACTCAAATATTTTTACTACCGGCATTTAGTTTCTGAAACTTCAAGCTCTTGAAGTCACTGTTGCTACAGTTGCACATGTTATTTCAGTTATTTCCCACATGCGATCTATTGCTTAATTTAATAAATTAATTGTTTTAAAACACTGTTTCACTGCCTCTTATTTCTGTTTTTCATGACTTTAACAGCTTTGCTGTGACTACTCTCATATTTTCCTTTACAAACACCCAGCCTTAATTATTTCGTAGCTGCTAAATCTGTACCTTTTGATTATTTCTTGCTCAGGGAGTTGAAATAGCGTGATTCTTCTAACAAAGATACTCTCTTCAAGTGCATCCTCTAGGCCTATACCTGTGTCTCTGTCTTTCTTCTACCTTGATTTATGCCTGCTCTTTAGAGGTGGAGAAATTTCATGCAAAAATCGATCCTTGTCAATCATACAAACTTAAGAAAATTCAACAAAATAAATAATCAGCCACACTTATATCTTTGCCCTTCATTTGCGCGAACCTCCCTTAAATGCATATGCATTAAGGAGAGAAGTGCACCTTGCGATGACTCACATAGATGGCACACATACTGCGCTTCAAGCCCCATGCACCTGTTTGACACATAGCATGTTTCCAGGGCAGAACGCGTCATATCTGTGCCCGAAACTAGTGAAACAAAGCTTTGTACATCCGGCCCTGTAACTGGTACTATTTTAGTTGAGGTGGATCGTTTATATCAAGTCAAATCCGCAAGGGCAAATGTACTGAAACTTGTGTTTACATGAGGAGAAAAAATGCATAGAAAACTGCAGGAGAACTGAAAGAAAGAAAATAAAAGTTTTATCAGATGGAAATATGATGTGAATTGACGGTAAAAATAAAATAAAAGTACCAAATCTCTCCATTAACTTTTACTTACAAATAAAATACTGTAATCCGAAATTAAACCATTCTAACCAGACTAAAATAAAGTACATATTTACCCAGTTAATATGATTTTGTTTATCTTTCATGATTTTGTTTATTTGGAAATGTGTACAGTGAGTGCCATAATGTCATAATGCTTGAGACAAAGACATGTTTTTCTTGATTTGGCTCTGCACTCCATAATTTTAGATGTGAAATCAAACAATTCACATGTGGTTATGGTTAAAATAGAGATTCTCAGATTTTATTAAAGGGTTTTTTTAATGGTTGGGGTGGGGGGCTATGAGTAATTGCTACATGATGAAACCAAAGTATATGAAATAAAATATGAGGATCTGCACTTAAACCACACGTGAATATCTTGATTACACATCTAAAATTGTGGAGTACAGAGACAAATCAAGAAAAAATGTTGTTATAACAAATACAAATATCTTTGTCACAAACATTATGGCGCACAGTATATGTACTTTCTTGACAAAAAAGTAGTGTAAATGCATGGTATTTGATATTTTTGTGAAACTACACTCTAAAATAATAATGGCATGACTGAATGCCAAAGATAGACTGATACCAGTGATTTTTCTCTTCATTAGATTTTTTTTTAAATGTGAAATCTTAAATGATTGATAGAAAGGAGGAAAATAGCTTATCAAATCAAAAATGAGCTCTGTTGAACTGAAAAGTCAATTTCACATTAAACCAACAAAGGATTAATTTAACACTGTACATGTACTACAATGCTGGATATATTTGTATTATATTAATTTCATATGCAAAATTATAAACTTCCAGAGGCCTAATTAGGGAGAGAATATAATCACATCCAACTTCATGAAGAAATGCCGTGATTATGATATACATGTGCCCCTTTTAAAATCTCTGAAATACTGATTTGCGTAATTGTATTAAAGCTTCGAAAAATAGTCACGCTAAGTTATGCTCATAAAAAACATCCTAAAAAACAAACAAGCAAATAAAAATGGCAAAAAACACACCTTTAAAAAAGTAAAAAAAAAAAAAAAAACACCAACAACGACAACAACAACGAAATCAAATCAAAATAAATTTTAAAAAATCTAATTTTTAAGGCCCCTGCATAGTGTTAATAGGAGCCGGTTCAAAGGTCCTGACTATAACACAAGGCACTGAAGGTATGTGCCTCTCTGGTGTCACTGTTGTGGCAGATGACCCACAGCGGGGGTGGGGGGTCTGCTCCCGGGGGCTGCGTTGGGGTGCTGCTCATAGCTGGGTGTGCAGGTTAATGGAGCCAAGGCACATGCAGATGAGGTTAGCGTCCATCCGCTCCACAGGACCACTGGGGGTCAACGGCAAACCGGGGGCGTGACCTGAACCCCTCCCGGGCAGCGGCATGCAATGCCTTCTCTCAAATTTGGTTATGCAGCTTTTTAATCCAGATAAATGGAGATGACGGAGAGCGTATGGGTCATGCAGCTCGGTGGCAAACAGGTACGGTGAAGATACGGACAAGCATGACAAAAACACAGAACAGGCAGAGCACCGAAGAACAGAAGGCTCAACACGGGTGGAGGGGGTGAGCTTCGACAAACGAGGAAAGCGTGGACTTACCAATGCGGTCAAGCCGGTCGATGGCCACGGTCTCGAAGGCGCGTCGCATCATTGGGTACTCCTCCAGCACCTCGTTGAAATGGTCGACGGACAGGGAGAAGAGGCGGCAGTAGGTGTCGGCCCGGACGCTGGCTGTGCGACGGCCTTTCGTTAGCAGACATATTTCTGGAAGACAGTGAGCGACATCGTCAACAGCAGGGATCAGAATCCCGCCAGCTCAGTCTCACACACGGGCCAAATCACCATGTAAAAAGCTAAGCCTAAAATCCGTTATGCAATTATATACTATCGAACCCAGTTTTGATGAAAATGGTAACACATGCTGGCATGGGCATGGAATTGCTCATTTTGTATGCTTTTCTTTACAGTGTTCCCTATTTTTTTTCCAGATTTCTCCAAAAAATTAAAAAATTGCTCAAAGTCAAATTTACTTATACTGTATGTGTGTTGATATAATAATTATACTTATAAACCAATGTCATTTTGAAGAAAAACATAATCATAATCATAAAGCTCAATGGATGAGGTAAAAAGCCAGTATGCACTGTAATTGTAAAGCAAATTTAATATCAGGCGCTGAAAACGGAAAACCAATGGTATAGATTTATCCTGTGTCCCATAATAATTGGCCAACACTTTGGAACAGAGTGTCCTTGTGATCAACAACCTGCTGGGGGTTACATCATCCTCCTTGGCACTGGACTAATCAGAGATGGGAACTGGAGCATGTTTCTGGGTGCGTTGCATTAAATTGGTGTCAAAGAGCTAAAAACGGCAATGCGCGATTGTTTGTTTTTCCAAATAAAGACAATGCCCTCCTTAGTCACAGCCTGGTCTGCGAGACGTGCGACACAGGGAGCGCGGGCAGTGTGAAAACACTGCTGTCAAGCTGCGAGCAAGGTGTTACTTCCCTCTCGCTAAAAAGATGAAATAAATAAAAAATTAAAACCTTAGCCAGGCTCGGTGTTACAATAGCGAGATGCCATGTGCTGCAGTACGGCAGAACGAAAGTGTAAATGTTTTGCTCACAGCGCGAACCGGTTCTACTGTAATTGGTGAATTTTCAGTTCTGGACAGAATGGGTCCATGGAAAAAGATGAATAAATACAGTAACAGCTGTATCTGGAATTAATAATGTTATCTGCCATTTGTGCCTCTCCAAGAAGGTTAATTGACTGAGCAAAGGTTAACCGACAGACAAAGCATATGATGGTGTTTTCTTTGTCACTCACACAAATGGCTGGTCAATCATTCAGTTATCCTGCTGCCATGGGAACAATGCCCAGGTCCAGCAGATTTGTCATGTAGGAGGGTGGGTCAGGATTGTCACATCTTCAGTGCGACACACGTGTCTTGTCACACAATGTTACATTTTCTCCAGGCTCAGGTAGATAATATATAGGTAATCAAATATTCTCACTCACTCTCCATCTACACATGATAAGATTGTGACAATTCAATTTAACGAAAGAACCCTTGAATGTAGGTGAAGTATTTTGTTGGCAATATGAAAGATACAAATACAAATTCAAAATAAAAAGACTTTGTATGGTGTAATGATGTGAAGGTGCTCTGATGTGAGTGAGTGTGTGTGCGTGTGTGTGTGTTTGTGTGCCTTCCTGCATACGCCTGTGCACGTGTGTCCATTTGTGTGCATGAACGCAAGTGTGCACGTGTGTGTAAAAAGACTCGAGTCACATCTTGAGTTCATTTTGTCAAGGTGTGAGCCAATGGAGGGGAATAGCACAGCTCCTGAAGGGTTTTGTTCACAGAGGATGCAAATTGCTTGTGGAGTCACCTGCCCGCTCCATGACGTCCCCCGTGTGAAGGGACTTGAAGGAAAAAAATGTACAGGGACACAAATCAGCGCTCCACAAGCACTACCATGGAAACAATCCAACGCTGTGGAAATGACCTGAAGCTTACAATCCAGATAAATGATAGTCAGTTAGCTAGCTAGCTAAAGTAGTTTAGTGTTTACTTTCTTTGTTTTCTGCGTTGCCTTCATTAAAAAAGAAACAGTGGATTTACTGTAGAAGACGAGTGCTCCACCAGCTGCATCAAGTTATTTGACTGGTTTTGGTGCACAGGAGGAGAAGAAGACGGACTGTATGGATTCATCCTATACCAAGGTGACTTTCATCATTTAGTGTGGGACCTCAGGACTGATTCTGCTCGATTTAAGATTTATTTTAGACGTAGTTCCAACCAGTTCAACCAGCAAACCATGGCTGCTCCAAGAATTCAGTGGCTCCACAACAACATGAGGGTACCCATCTCCACTGAAGAACTTTGTTCTTAAATGAGTTGTTTCTTATTTCAGTATCAAATAGTTCAGATTGTGCTTAATTGATCCTAACAAACTTTTTTGTTTTGTTACAATAGCAGCAAAATAAAAATAAAGAGCAATAAATGTATTATCTTAGAGAGTCCAGGCCTGCATGCTCATATAATGAACAGACACACAGTCACGACCTAAACACAAACCTGTAAAGGTCTGGAAAATCACAACAGCAAGCATTATTTTTTCCTCCATCTTTCAAGGTAAAATGACACAACAAATCAAACTTCCATTTCATTGGTCAGGCAACAGGATGTCCACTGATTAGTCTATTGCATAACATCACGCCAGGCATCCCACGCCAGGCTGTCAAAAATTAAATTCTGTCAACTCGGCCTCATCAGCCGGGTGGGGGCGCGTGCATTCGTGATACGAGCACGACCATCACAGTCCGTGCCAGTCCACCCACCCTGCCCTGCCTCGCTTCCCCTCTCGCCTCTCATTGAAAATGAATGGAGGCCGAGCGACTGTTGCATCCCGTGTAAAAGGCCAATAACACAGCCAGCTGCTACCAAGTCTGAGCTCATCTCCTAATGCAATGCTCATGCAACGGGTAAAAATATCACCCACCAGATGGGCAGCTGACTGGAGCAGGTGGCTGGCATCATAACATGGCAGCACAGATACATGCTTCATGCCGCAAATAAGCTTTGTTTAATTTCAATTTCATTTCCTTTTGGTGGCTGAAGTATAATGTGCCAAAAATAATGTTTTTGTTTGTTTTTGTTTTTTTTTGGGGGGGGGGGGGGTTGGTGGGGGTGGGGATGAGGGGGCGTGGTTAAAACAGATAACATCAACAGCATACAAAACTCAAGAGATAACTCTTCAGAACCTGAGCAAGGGTGTTTTCCCGACATCCTCCATTGTTAATGACCCTTCTTGTCAGCCATATTAACTTCGTCTTTGCCTTCTGCTCACCTGTCTTTGTACTGCCATAGTAATGGGTCTCCTGGGACAGTTACTGAGCCCGGCCCCAAGAGAAACATGCAATCACAACAACCTTTGTTCACTGCCAGTGCCTAATTACAGCCTCCTACTGAAGGCGGTGGGTGTGGCTTGTTTATATGGGAATATGTCTGCCAGACTGAAAGTATACGTGGTGTTAGTATACACATTATCTGATGATGCTTTTGACTTCTTTTTAGCAGGTTTAGTCCTTTGCTCTTCCATTATAAGTCACTCTTGATAGGAGTGTCTGCTAAATGAATGTAATGTAATGTCGTTCAGGTGGGATGAAAATCTTTTGTAAAGAGACAGAAGTGACAAAGGAGCTCCATCCAGTAGATGTACTACTTCTGCTCTGAGAATAAAAAAAATTGAGCAGCTTACTGCAGTTCTTTTCCTGACCAGAACCAAAAGTAATACTGAGAAAAACACATGTTCATGTTAAAATACAAACTCATGTTTCATTATAAATAACAAGATAAAATTTGGGTAAAATAGTAAAATTTCAGTTGAGTAATTTTTATATCCCTTATTAGGAAAAAATAGAAAGCAATGGAATCTGGTCAAAAAAGGGAAACATCAGCACTTATTAAGAAAAAAATTATAATTAGTGGGGAGTGTTAGAAATTCAGTTTAAGAGAGTATAGGTCCCATGAATTCCAAATTTGATCATTTCTGTTTTATCAAACCCATAATAAACTCACTAACCTCATGCAAGCATCACCTTTTATGTGCCTACACTTGTTACAAAAGTAACATGACAGTCCTGAGCATAGCCTACAGAATAATAGCCGATAGTACTATTATTAATAATACTGTTGTTTATTTAAATTTGAAACAGCAACCAACATCAAAAATTATTGGGGGTGTATTATTATTTCCTACTGAACAGAATAGATTCCTTTATTGTCATTGCACAGTGTACAACAAAATTAAGTAGCCATCCTGTTCGTATCATTTAAATATTTTATGTTGCCAGTCACCCCAATGAATTATCAGCACTCAGCTAGAAGTTGTTATGGAGATATTCATGGCAAACTGTGTTTCTGCTCAAACAAAAAATAAAAAAAATAAAAGCTTTGTTTCTATCAAGTCACGACTGCTCTCCCTAGACTTCCATTTTTAGCAATATTAATATTTTATTCTTTTTTTTTCATTTATTATTATTAGCTTAGTTATCGATTAAGGCTGAAAGCCAGGGTGAGCACTGTGGTCGACAGCCAACAGTATTGTAAGGTAGTCCTCAAAAAGGAGTATCGGAAAAAATCTAATTCAAGTGGTAGCTAGACAGCATAAGAATATTTAGCAGTCAGCTAACAACTTCACATTTTGCTTGTTTCCCCATTTTGTATCATTCTCAAATGTATCTACACTTACTTCTCCGGAAGGTCTGCACATGGCCAGAGACAGTGGAGAGACATGTGCAGAACCTATTTATAAGCATGTGCCCTTGTGTTTGACACACGAAAGCTTCTCTCAGTGGAAGTCACAATACTATCGACTCATTTGAAAGTGGGCTTGACCGCAAGGAAATAATGCACTGTATTTTCAGGCTTGATAAACAAAATGGCTCATGGTGTTTTAACCTGTTTTTGGTTTGACAAAGTAACAGGCAGAGCAGACACTGCTGATTTCTAGTTTTTCATTATCTTGAAGTTTTGTACGATATATACGTGCTGCAATGTGCTTGCAATCCATTGATAGCCCATCCTGATGAGAATGTAGTTCATGTTTAATCACTGTTGCCAGCCACTGAAATCTGTAGTCGCAAATGATGTTACTGTAATTAATCACATCTTGGAGAAACTGAAGCATCATTGATTTTCCTTTTGTTGATTGTCCTTTGTCCTGAATGGTATCAACCTGTTCTATAATTGGACATTTATGCAGTTGTAGTACAGGCCTTTAATTCTTCACTGTGTGAAAGTAGTAGACATGTTCAAATGGAATTCTCTTGTTAAAATATTCCTACTTTAGACTTAGACCTACTTTTAATCTTTATTGAAAGAAATAACAGCAAAATGCTTTTTTATAATGCAAAAAGAACATTTCTCATTATTATAAAATGGTGATTTTTAAAATGGTGCTCAGTAGAGTATGGTTAATGCAAATTTAGTCCCTCGTTACTCAAAAGGCATATTCATTCATGCCGAGATGCCACAGCTAGCACTTGCACCCTCCCACAGAAGGCCGCGTACCCTCCAGGAGCTATGAATCCTAACTCCTCATACTGTACAGACGATGAAGGTTATGTAACTGGACACCAGAGAGAGGAAGCCATGTACAAGAAAGACTCAAAAACACTTATGCACTTAATGTACTAACTCAGTACTTCAGCTTGGTTGCAGTCAACATTTGTCTTTCACTTTCAAATATATATATTATATATATGTTTTTTTTTATTTGCGAAATGATGCTGTTTTAACATGCTGTAAACCAGGGCTGCCCAACCTTTTTTCCTGGAGACCATCCTGTAGGTTTTCATTTAATCCCTAATTTGGCACAGCTGATTCAACTAATTAGCAGCTCAACAAGATCTTTAGCTTTCAAATGAGGTTTGTTAGGGTTGGAGTGAAAACCTACAGGATGGTAGATCTCCAGGCAGCCCTGGTGTAGGTACACACAGGCCAATCAAATAAAGTATTTTTTTGTACTTTTTCTTTTTTTGAGAACACATTTTGAATACCTCCAAAATAAGATCCATCAGTCAGCTTCATTTCCTTGTTCAGCTTGGTGATGACGCTTGCAACACCATGCTGAATGAAATACATCTTCTTCCCAACAGTTCCCTCGCGGATGATGTAGTCATTGGGCTGGAACACCTCAAACTTCAGCTTGCTCAGCATGCCAGTTACAAAGTTGGGGTCAGCGTTGGCGAACAGTGGCATCGTGGCCACAAGCTTCCGGCAGTTGAAGTTTACAATCTCCTGTAAACAAATAAATAGACAAACACGATACGATATTTTTATGCACAGCCATCAAAACAAACTTAAATTGCATACTTATCAATTGTCATATATTATAATTCAATGGATATTCACTCTCATATCACAAAATTATGATGGAAAAGTGGACAAAAATGTGCTACATTGTTTGTGCATTCACATAGAAACATAAATGTCCAACACAGTTCATGCATGTTGAATGTATTTTGCCACACAGCTTGCTCAGGTGCGTATCACAAGTCTAATGCCCTAATCACTACTACACCCTGGTACTTAATGTTTATTAGAGGAAGAGAGCTATAGCACACAATCTAATTAGAGACTCTATTACTCCCTGTGTAACGCAAATGAACCTGTCACTTTATTCCTGGGAGCAACTATATAGATTATTTGTAAGTAGGATTCTCTTGTATTATCCACTTACAGGAAATGTGCATAAAAAGAGAAGTAGAATACAAGAAAACCAAACAAACAAAAAAACCTGTTAGATATTATGTAATTGCTTGACTTACATACATGCACGATTCTCAATAAATCCTACAAGGATTCCAGCATAATTCTCTTTGTTTTTTATTAAGGAAGTAGGACTGGAAATCAGTTGAGTTTTTCCAAGAGTAGTCTTTCCATTAATTTTCTAGATGACAATAAGATTGTTCTTCGGTGTTTACTGAACAGCTTCTTGCAATGACATGCACTTCCTGCAAAAGATGGCTGTCTGTCAGGGAAGCAAGGACCATTTGTCCCTCGCTAGGGAATAAGGAATCTCGGAGCGTTGCAGATTGTTAGCGCAGACAGAAAATAAGGTGGCAGTGGAAGCAAGGGTTTTGACCCCAATCATCCACAGCGAGTAATGAATTAGATACTAACATTCGGCCCGGAACTCCACAAGGGAAACAATCTTTAGACTTTGGCTATTTAAAGCGATCCATCACAGGGCTGCGGTAAAAATAGAAGATGGCCAGCTGCAAAGTTTTCCGGAGATGAAACATTAACCGTTTTCTCACCTTGCAGGCGTCATCGCTGAGGGCAGCCTCCTCAGCCGAGCATGCCGCCCTCTCACTTGCGACTTAATGGGGCTGCTTGTGAGGCAAAGGTAATTTGCCACGCTCCATTCATTCCCCCTGCATCATTAGGCATATAATCCACCGATGCAATCGCGCAAACGGCTGGCGGAATAGGCACAGCTCGCCGTCATCAAATGACAACTTTTAATTGGCTAACTGTAGCTGAGGAACTTTTGACTATTTTCGGCCTCGTTCGTGCGCTTTCTGTGATTTCCGGCTAAACACTGGCTGCCGCCGTGAATTCCTGTGCCCAGCTCTGATGATTAATTTACAATGGAGCAGATCCTTGTGGCCTAACCACCGCGGGAATGTCACTTTTTGATGGATTCCCTTTGCCGTTTGTAAGTGCCTCTGCGTGCAAGAGACTGTAACTGTCTGGCTTTGACTGTTCCTAAGTGTGTTTAATAACTACCCTGGTCCTGTTTCAGAACAGCAGTCAGAACCACTTCACCTGGCCAATCAATTGATGTCATCTATCCTCTCAGAATGACACCATGGCCACTTGAGCATTTAACAGTGACATTATTACCATTATTACCAGTGAGCATGTGTCAATTTTTGGCTAGTAAAATGTGAAGCCTTCCAGATATTCTGGCCAAAAATAAAATAAATTATATATATATTATATATATATATAGGCTAGAAAGCTTAAATAATGGGCCTTACAATTTCAAATAATTAAGCATTAATTTCCATAGGATCAAACCCACACAGAGAACAAGCCGTGTGGGAGGAGAAGGTTGTGTGGCTATTGCGAACCTCAAGATGAACTAAACTGTACAAGACATTCAATTTCAAGTCAGCATCTTCTACTATCCAAATAGACCTATTTGTCATTGTGATTAGTGTAAATTTTGTTTATTAGTCTGAAAATCCTAGAACAAACTCTGGTCTGTAATAATCCAATATGTAACTCTGTCTAATTAAAAATGCAGACATAGATCAACAACCTCCACTTAAATTTACTTAATTAGTCTGAGTAAGATATTTTGGTATGCAAGATGTTACAATAAAGGTAATGTGTACAAGGACATGAATCATGAATGTAGATTCTGCATTTAAACCAGGCAAATATAACAGAGCACACATGCCCATCTGAACGTATGGTGATGGACACATGATGGGTATGTTCTATCTTTGTTTTCAAGGAAATATAAACATGCTGTGATTACAGTCCTGCACATATCTGCCAGACCAGATGGCTATGTATAGTAACACATAAAAAAAATATCCAGTTTCCTTTCATGATTAATGTTTATTTTGTCTGCTAAATGGTACAGCTGACATGCATTTCGACATTCCTAGAGAACATGAGCCTTTTAAAAGCTCTCATTTGAAAAACCTTAGTGGCCCCCCGGGTATCTGAGCTTCCAGGACACATGCCCTGTGTGTTCTGGCCCCCCGGTGGTTAAATGAGCTCCCCACTGCAGTCCGGACTGCAGGAACCCCTACCTAATGCCGACTGAAGGCCTCTTCAGATTGCATTATGGCTCTCCTGGCCCTTTTTAGTTATAATTTCTTTCTTTTTGCCTTTCCATTTTGGATAATGTAATATGTATAGCTGTGTAACACAGGTTAGTAGTATTGGGGTATTTGCTTTTGTTCACAATAGACTGCTTGGTTAACTTTAGACTAATTTTAAATGGGCCTACTGTGTCTTGTTAATTTTGTACATTCATAATCCCGAGATTAACAGTGATGATCTCCAGACCAGAGTTATTGAAATGTAATGTAATGCAATCTGAAGCTGTTGTCTTAATTTGCATATGCATATATTTAGATGGGCCTATTAACAGTTAAAATTACTATATTATTTTCTAGGATGAGCAAAATTTTGCTTTTTGAGGTTTGCTAAATAAAAGTTTGTCCATAAACAAGTTTTCCCCCCAGAGAAACATATTAAGTTGATGTGTTCATCTCTACTCTCTTATCTTGTAGACCAAAAGCATTATTAGTATCAGATTCTTAGGGAATTTTGTCAGAAGGAAAACATCAGCTCACCTCTTTCAATGGATCATTCAGCTCACTCAAGATGTTGTCTTCATCAAATATCTTGCCCTGGTAACGGTGCTCATAGTAATCGTGAATCTTCTGTCGCATGTCTGCTGGGAGCTTATGAAAGGACATGTATTGCTCCACTTGCTTGTACTGTAAAGAGAGAGAAAAAACAACAATACTGAACCAAACATGAATCACTCAGAGAACAAAAGGAAACATTGAATTAGTACCTATGATATTTTTAATTGGTTTAAGTGACCAAATCTGACTGGAGAAATAATTTGGTAATACAACGATAAGAGCTGTGAGAATCCATCATCATGACTTAGGGATTGCACTGTAGACACCATGTTACGTAATGGGAGCACTGAAAGCTAGGTCCTTCGGTCACTAGGTGAAACCATAGGCAGAACACTGCTGACAGAAAATAAAAACACCACCAAGAAGGTAGAAAAGGGAATGGGAAATCTCCCTAGACAAATATATGAATAATGCATCTCTCTCATAAAATGCAATAAATGAATAATGATGTATCATGGCAGTACAGTACATACATTCAATTATTTTTTTACATGAAAATGTCTCAGAAAGAATATAAATACAAGATATCACAAAAGCAGCCTTCACAACATCTGTGGTGTGTGTTACAGCTAGTTAGGTAGTCAGATCTTGTGTTTACTACTAGCAAGTTATCAAGCTATGTAAGTGCAAGCTCAGTTTACCAGCTAGCTATCGACAGTCTTGAATAGGTAGCTAGTGTTATGTAGCTAACCAACTTGTTTAATGCTACAGTAAGTTATTGTACTTAGGTAGTATGCTAGCCTAGCTGAGATAGCCATCTGATTATTTTAGCGAGCTAATTTTGGTGCTAAATTTTTTTTTATTAGCTTGCCCTTGTTTGTCTCTTTACCCAAATTAAGTAGTTTTTTTTTTTGTGCGGTCATTATGTGTGTAACAAAATAAATCTCCCAAACAGTGTCACTTTGATCACTAGAACAGCATTCATTGCTGCCCACTACTGCAGTTCTCAGGATTTGTGCACTTCCAAGTAGTACGTGCCACAGACAGCTGATTCGCCTAACATAACTGCGTAGCACTCGTCAGTGAAATTTGAGCTAGAAATTGCCCAAAAGCTGAAAAGTTTGTGGGAATAGGTACACTACAGCTGGACTGCATAGAAGTATGGGTCTACAGCTGTACTGATTCATAATCAGGTCTAGTTTCACTTGGCAGATTGTCTGATTCAGAATTATTTACAGTAATGTCTATGCTACACAACTGCTTTAGTTACATGTATGTTTATCACACAAATATGCAGTTATATATGTTTAACACACATTATGCAAAATTATCAATTTTATAAATGATTTATTTTTGTAAAAACAGGATCAGACAGCATTAATGTCAGAGGTTACAGGAGTTAACAATGCTGTGTCAAACCCACTCTCCCTTTTAAAGCAATTTCATGTAATCTACCTTCTTTGCCCTGAGAGCAAGATTAAATGAACATTTAGGAAGAAGGGAGGTTGTAGGGGAAAGACAAATGAGAGGGCACTGAAAACAGAGAACTGTTTATGTTTAAGTAATGCATTGCAACGTACAGGGTTTTAGTGAAGTGCAAATTAATTGGTCTGCTTGACTTCCAGCCTCAAGTTTCCCATTTAGAATTATTCAAGTTGAATGTGACTGAAACTCAAATGCAGTCAAGACCACAAGTAATTAGTGTAATGTTCCAAAAAGATAGGATGTCTTGAAATGTTAGCCAATTTGAAATAGGCCGAGTGCTTTCTGGAATCTGTAGTACGGTGAGTGTTGCTTTTGGAAAGTAGGTGTAGCGTAAGGAACCCTTGGGGTGGCTGTGCTATTTTTATTTATTTTTATTTTTTTGGGGGGGGGGGAGATGAGAGATTTTTTGGGATGATATTTATCATCACCAGTGCCGCTGCTGGTAACCAGGGGAAACACACAGCAGTTTGGCACCATGTTTTTAAATCATTTGATTGAAGTGGGGTTTCTGTCAAGTGCACAGTTGTGTCATCCATCAACATAATCAACCAAAGACAAAGACAATCAAAATACAATGAAACCCTGGCTCTGGTTGTTCCTCAGATGCATTCTAAGAAGTAGGAATCATGCACATATCTGTGTCACTAATAACAGCGTAACTATGACTGGGTGACTAGTACATGTGCACAGCCTGTTGTAGGTCCTAATGTAGAACATAGGTATTCAAATTCTTGTATGAACAACGCTTGGCCTAACCATATCCCTCCCAAAAGGAAGGTACTGTACGGTATACCTAAACTTCAAAACAGCACTAAACTCCAATGAGTGTAATTACAGAATTTATATGATGCTGAAAAGATCAGTCATCAGTTCACAGTTCTACTTATGATTACTGTTGTACTTATTTAACAAATTAAGTAAATTGCCTGATTAATAAGAAATATGACCGAAAATGATATTCTCCAGTGAAGAGCCAAACATGCTTGAACAATTGAACAATTTTTCAGAGAGACCCTCAGATGCCCACATCGCTGTAAGTCAATTCACACAAATACACCATCTCATACATGGACCAGAGAGAAGCAAGGAAATCTATCACATCTATCACAGAAAATGTTACTTATGCTAAAGCATAAAAAAGGCATTAGGGGAACATTTTTTGGGACGGTCATATCCTGACATGAATATAATTTACTGCTATTGGAAGCCACAGAGGGGAGGAAGGGCCCACAATAACCTTTAACCCACACACAACACAAAGCAATGAGTGGAAATGGCATTAATCAAATTCAAAGCGTGTCGCACCTTGTTCCCCAGTGATTCAGCAAGGCTGCTGGATGGTGATAAGGCAGGGTTTTGTTTGAAGCAAACAGACATTGGGTGCCCAATAAAGCAGATTTTTATTTATTTATTTATTTTTTTGGGTGGGGGGGGGGGGGGGGGGGTTTGAACTTTCAGAAATGGAACAGTGTTCTTGTGCACCAGTTATACAGATTAGTTTGATGTCAAATATTTAAGTAAATTTACCAAATATCAAAGCTGCCCTCCAATCTCCTTTCAAAAAATTCCTGCTGGTAAAATACTGGTAAAAAACTATGCAGACTTCTGACACTAAATATATGTTGTCCTGGAAGCCTATTGCTTAGTAATTAGCTATTTACATTTGAAAAAATGAATTCATTATTAGTCTATGGAAACATAACGTGCTGTACACCAGAGAGTCTGAGCGAAGAAGCTGAATCTGAACTCGTCAAAAAAACTGTGGCAAAACTAGGCTACATTAAAAAGCCCCCAAAAAAAGATTTTTCAGTGCGTCACCCTGGTAAAGCAATGAGAACTGCTCTAGGTCTTATGAACGAGATTGGTGACGGCATAACCGTGACTCAGCTTTGTCCAGGCTTTACTAATGAGGTCTAATTAATATAATGCCCTCATGCAGTATGCTTCTCTTGCAGTATAAAATACACTCCTTCCAGGAATCCTGCCATGAAATAGCAATGTTGAAAAACCAAGTACTCCTGTAACAGTGTTCGATTTCCCTGCTTGGAGAGGACACTGAGCCTGTCAGAGTGTAGAAGAAAAAGCTGCATCACAGAGAGACACATCCTCGACCTACGCAGGACCACGAAAAGGCACGAAAGGTAACAGCCTCCACTCTCAAATCTCCCATCAAATTAAATCTGGGGCTGGGAAGAGGCAGTGTTATATTAGATGTCACAGGCAATGTTTTCGCTTAACCCCACTGTTTCCTGTGGGCCAAGCACACACTGAGAGCTCTGCTATTGCAACAGATTTTCTCAGTGATGAAAAAACCTCGCCAAAGAGACATTGGATACAGCTTGTGGAAAATGTCTTTTCTGAGTAGAGGCATGGCTGTGACACATTCAGTAGAGTAATACATGCAGTATCTCTCCCCCTCTCTCTCTTCCCCTTTTCCACTCTGTCTAAGACATTAAGCAGAATACAATCTCGATGACAACCATATGAACCGCATGATTACTGTATAACCGTTAGTGTATTTTATAATGGAATATAGGTTCTTCTGTATGACAGTACACCAATCATTTCCTTCAGTTAATTGTTATGCATGGTTCCTTGGATTCTGTATTATGTGAATTAATGATTATTTTGATTTCATATCCTAAAGTCACATGCCTTTTCCATTTAGATACTAATGTATCTTTGTGGCATTACAGGTTCTGTTGTAAGAGAGACAAATGCATACTTTTTAACTGGCACAGTAGTGTACTGTATCTGTTATTTTCCCAGGAGAATGTAACACAATTCATAACTGTCTGTATATGTACAGTATGCATATTGTATATGTTTATCAGCATGTGTTATATGGGTATGGCTGCTGCATATTTCAGGCACCAATGTGTATGTGTGTGTGCATGTAAGTATGGACACGCGTGAATGGATTACGTATGTGTGTATGTTTGTTGGTACACATGCTGGTTATCTGAGAAAGGCCCCTTAAACATTGGAAAGTGGTGAAGAAACTGATTTCGTTTTAGCTGCAGTTACAGTGCCGGCACAGTCAGTGAGAACAGAGCTCTTCTGTGAACCCTGTGCAAGGGCATCTCGGATAGTTCTGGTAATGTTTCCACTGCAGCTGCTGCTGAGATACGGCCGGAGGGAGACACTGCGGCTGTTTGCTTTATCAGAACACTGAAGCCCAAGCGCAGTCAGCTCCGCATGTCAGCTTTAACAACGGCAACTACTCTGTGTTTTACGCACCATTTAAGTTTTCAAGTCTTCAATCCGGGAGCTCAGTCACTTGACATCCAGCATGGAATGTAAAACAGTGTTTAAAATGTGTGTAGGGAAATAAACCAGTGCTGACTTTAAATATGGCATGGCATGGCTTTTTCTTTCTTTTTTTTTTGTTTTTAAATTAATAAATAGGGCCTCAATCACGGAACTTTGTTCTTAATCAAAGTTCCTACAAAAAAAGATCTACATGGGATTAATGAAATGTACACACCTTTGATTCTGTGCTTATTCGCAGGTGTAGAAGAATGTCGACTATTCATAAATTTGATGCATGTGATTAGCATGTAAAGTAAACACCCAAACAATCCCATAAAGGGGATGTTGACTTCAAGGTCATGTGTAAACCCAGGCCATTTAATTGTGCTCTCTGTAAACATATCTGTGCGGTCCCTGAAGACGTGCTCTCTCCCCACGGCACGGTTAGGCAAGAAAGCAGTTAATACGCCATTGCCAAGTGATGTGTTTGGCTGTGCGCTTGTGGATCTTTATATGTCATTATCAATCCTCAACATCATCATCATCATCATCATCATCATCTTCACTTTTATCAATCACTTTCATCAAAAAATGAAAGAAATTACATGTGTTCCCAACAAGGTTATTAGTATAAACTAAAACAAAAATTAGGTGTGAAAAATCATTATCGTAAAATAATAAATAAAACTGAAACTGAACTGAAACTAGCAAGCCCCCTCTTAAAGCGAATTAAAACTAAACTAAATCAAAATCGTTAACTAAATTTTTAAAAATAAAAAACTTGTGAAAACATTTTAGATGAATGAAAATAGTTAAAATCAAAAACATTATTAAATATTAAAGTATATAATATAACTATAAAATTTTATATTAATATACTATATTAAAACATGAATATAATGTATTGATCAACTTTCTGTTGTTAATAGGAGGTCTGAAACTACTTAAAATTAATTTGCATAAACAGTAAAGAATTCTAAATAGAAACTGCATGAGCCTTGCTCATGATTGCACCAAAGAACAAATCCAGAAAAGAAAAGAAAAAAGATGAATGCTGAAATGTTTGTGGAAACATTCATAAGCACAGTTACTGATCAAATCTGATCGTATGCATGTTTTTTTCGAAAATGAGGCCAATTGTTTCTATGTACAGTAACACTTTAGAAGGACATTTTCACTATTGCCTGACCAATTTGTTAGCTGATCTGTCCCAAATGACTTCTCAGTGAAATCTCATGTCTTGGCAGTGGATACAGTGTCTCAATAATGTTCATCCTTCGTGAGCAATCGATTCAACACCACTGCACAACTGTACCACAGATGAGACTCCCAGCACTGCCGTTAAGGGAAGTGGGTCACCCGTATTAATATATTGTTTATATGTAAGGAAATATACAATGCTGTGGTATTGATAAATCTAGATGAAGCCTTGATAAAATATACTCTCTATGTCCACAGACGTTTTCAAGCGTAATCAAATTGAACATGATAGAATTCCTAATGACCAAGCCCTGAACAACTTTGTAAAATTGGACAGCGTAGAACAGAGAGCCATAAACCCACACTGACATTCTCGCGAAGAGGGTCATTTTCTCCATTTCCAAGGGTGGAAGAGCAATACTTTTGCCTTCAGTGGCCCAGTGAGCCAGTTTAATTGTTCACATTTCGAATTTAAACACCCTAAATTCAGATTAACTGTACCATAGTCACCTGCTTTCATCTAATTGATGAGACTCAAAATCACCCTATTCCATTCTAAATTATTCCAATAAGTCAATACAGAATCCCTGTTACAGAGCTGAAAATAACAGCGGCTTAATTGCATATTGTACCTTGTAAAACAATTTCATCTGTGCAGAAGATCTGATCTGTGCAAAGGTATAACCATCTTGTTATGTATCTAATATTACTTTGAGGGTTCCAAAACCCATATCAATTATAAATAAGCACTTTTATTTGGATGCAGTAAAATATTATCCGGGGCTTTGTCTCTTACTGCCTTATTTTCCAGTATATGCCTCTATGTACTTCTGTTTCAGTACACAAATATACGGTAGCTGCGTAAAGTAAAACACACCAAAGTGTGTGATGTGTATAATATGTGTTTGGGAAGTAGATAGAATTTTAGGAACACAGCTGTAGAAGAAACTCCACGCAGTGTCACATTCTTATGAAATCTATGTTATTATCTCATCACAGCAAATTAAGGAAGAGTCAGTTGTTAGCTATAGTACTATACTTTCTACCATTCAGAAGTTGAACATAGTGGCACCACATACGTTTTTCAGTCAAAGCACTGTACAGTACAGTAAATCTGCAAATGGGTGCAGATAGAAAATGAGAATTTACCTTTTCTTGGTACTGCCTCCGAGAGGAGTCCAGTGATTGGATGAGGGCCGTGGCGTGGCCCACGAACATGGCGTAGCAGGTGGCTCCCACAATCATGCTCAGCATGGTGATCCACAGGTCGGACATGCTGACGGGCGCGCGGGCTCCGTACCCGATGCACAGCATGTGGCTCATGGCTTTGAAGAGGGCGTAGGAGTACTGCTTACCCCAGGAGTCGTTCTGCGAGAGGGACAGAAGCGGGGGGCGGGGAGTTACCGAGCGCCGGCTCTCAGGCGAAGCTCTTTGATGGATCACTGAACCTCCACAGAACATCCTGCCAACATAGCTACCCTTCATGCTTGAGAGCCCCATTCCAGTGACTTCACTTCTTCTTTCTTTTTATTTGCCACTGGGGCTTACGACATTGGATGGCTGCAAGCCCCAGCCAATCAACATCTATTACTTCTGTTTGTTTCAGATAACTGATTCATAGCATCCTCATAGCCCACAGATGCAGTGGAGAATGTAGAGAGGAAGAGGCCTGGCCTGGATTCTGCTGTTATTGGGGCAATCACTGCAAGTGGTTCAACGTGTTTGCAAGGTTGTGATGGCGTGAGGCTTGTATTGGCATACATATTATTTTGGCCAGTAGAAAGTCAGGTCCTTAGATGAAGTTTTTTTTTCCTCCTACAGATTCATGTACAATACAATTGAAAGATTTTTAAAAATCTCACTGACACCTATGTCCCATGTGCCTTACTTTAATTTTAACTATCAATTTAAGTCTTTGTTGTGACTGAGACATCTCCCTCTGACTCACTAACTAAATGCAGGTGTGTATTTCCAGGAACTGGACAGGAAGGCACACAGGTAAAAAATAGATTCATGATGTATTGGACTAGAGGACAGAAAATACTGTGACGTCAACTGCCTCTTTCAGGAACGAACGGGACATAAATAAACTCTAGTGCAACGCAAATCGATTGTCTCATGATAGCA
Source organism: Anguilla anguilla (assembly GCF_013347855.1). NCBI lineage: Eukaryota > Metazoa > Chordata > Actinopteri > Anguilliformes > Anguillidae > Anguilla > Anguilla anguilla. The sequence continues at coordinate 20,348,916 of NC_049214.1, read as the reverse complement.
GACTAAGGTCTGTTACCTTGGACTGTGGAAGAGAAGCCAAGCTTAACGGCATAGCATCATTACCATTCCATTACCCACAAAGTGCTTCTATGCACCAAGATACAAAAATATTCTAATAGTCTTTGACATGACAGACTTAAGTGGCAGTCTTATTTCCTCTGGCTGAATCATGTCTAAGTATATTTCTGATTCTTTGTGTCCTAGTTTGCCTTTAAAAAAAAAATTCCCCTTCTGTTCTGGTTCCAAAATTGCTGATTCTGAGAACTTCTGCCCCCCCACTTTGAAATAATGCTGACTATGATGCCCACAAATAAACTGTCTGCATGAAAAACACAAAATATTGCAGGTGTATTGTATTTGCTATATAAAGGGCATTTAAAAAATGTTTCATGGAAAATACATAAAAACTAATTAGTATGGCACTTTTTCATTAACCTTGATGAATGAATGTAAGTAGTTGTTTTGTTTTTCCAATACTGATGAGAAAGAAAACTTTCCGACATTCTGTACATAATAGTATGGCAGATTTTCACAAGCAATTTCAGCTATAGTGTGGAATGTTTTTTGAAAAAAATAAATTACTGAGGACCCTTCCAATAAAGCAATGCGGCTGAATACTGAGGAAATATCCCAGACAATCTGCATTCAGAAGAGAAGCAGCAATGACTTTGCACAAAATGTCTGTCCTCTAGGCTGGAGGTAATCTGATTCGCTGGGACAGCGGGCATCATCTGTCCGGAGCATCACAGCCCTTGGGCTGGCTGATCACCCGGGGCTCACGGAGAACATGGATGCCGCCCTGAAGAGTTCCATGTGTGTCTGTGTGTTCCTGGATTTTATGGTAAACAGTTTAGCATCATTATACTGATCCAAGTCCAAATCGTGTGGAAAGCTCACGACCGACCGGGACATGGACACCGAGATGCTGCGCCGTACGTTTTCTGCTGTTCTGCTCAGAAGCGATTAGGGAATAAAGCAATGCGAAAACAAGGCCACAGGCCTCGGGTATGCCTGAAATAGCCCGAGGTGAAACTTTTTCATGACTCTGTATAACTGCTTTGAGGGTTTAGTACTGAGGTTTGAGTAAAGAATTTTAAAAAGTTTGTGAGGGCACTAGGGTTTAATAAGCACGAATCTGTAATAGCTGCGACTGCACACACATGTGTGCATGCATCCACGCAGACACCCTCACACAAACACGTGACCTCTTCTTTGGCTCATGACCAACCTTTCCACAAAATCTTGTGCAAATCTATGAATCCATCCGGGACTTATGCGGCCATCAGCACGCCCCCTCTTGGTCAATCGGCCTCGAAAATTACTCAGCTGTACCTTTGGTCATGCCAAATTTCACACTTCACACTTTTTGTGGACCAACCAATCAACAAAGCGACTGACAGACCGACCGACAGACAGACAGAGCTATAGAGCTGCTGGTCGCAGCTAAAAACTGGCCCATCACTGGTGGTGTTTTTTGGAAGGTGTTCCATGTTACACTGATTAATGCTGAGGCACTTTAAGAAACATCTTATAACTTAAGCGGATAATTCTTTTTGGGGTACATCTTTATTTCAAGCAACGATTGAATAATAAAGTGTTGGCTTATGTTATTTTCTCTTAAGAAAAAGTAACTGAATGTATGTAAGTTGTATAAGTCACTCTGGATAGGAGTATATGTTAATTGTCTAAAATTTAAACGGATTAAGACAATGACAATATGAACTTTTCATATAAATAAATGCATAAATCACTCATAACTGAAATGAAATTGAAAATAAGAGATTTAACTGTTTTAGACTACAATGAAGAATTCTGTTTTTTTCAGCATAAAATTTGATTCGGTCTTTTCATGAATTTAGAGTAAAGGCAATAAGTATTTCTTGGCAGGAAATAATCGTGGCAGTGGGATTGACAGCGAAGACAGGTTTCGAGAAGACTGGCCAAGGAAAGGTCTCCGCTGACAAGCCTTGGACAGAGGAAAGGCTCAGCTGAGAAACCAACTGCATTATAAACATACTGATTCTTCATAGCTGAAATAACACTTGGAAAATGAAGACTTCTTTTTAGCTGTCTTCCCTGCTACAAGTGTAAATTCTGGCTATAAAAACACTGGACAGACAGTGGAGTTTTGGCACTGAATTCTGGATTGAGACATTGTTTGATTACAACAATAAAGAACACGCATGACTTGTTTTCATCAAGCAACCAATAATCAGTTCACATTTGTTTGTGCCCTTGACTTTTTATAAATATATGTCTTATATGTTTTTTATTTGTTTGGGAACACTTCAAGAACAACCTGAAAGGCCATAGCAGCTAATAATGAGGTCAGAATCAGTTGTCACCATAATGTCTAATCGGAATGGAGATAAAGTGGTCATGAAACTTAATGTTGCAACTGACCTCTGCTGCAACCCAACCCTAGATGACACAACTGAGAAATATGAACAAGTAACAAATGATGTCATTAGTGAATGTATCACAATAATCTCCTTTAAATTTTCTCTTCTTTTTCACCCAACTGCTCTTTTTGGGTCTTTGCTTAAAATGTACAATCTGTTCATTGTATGCATGTAAAAATGTGACATGCTTTGATACATTACATAATAAAAACACAATCTGTTCATATTTGGGCTACATCAGGGGAATCACTGTGGGCTCTCAACATTGCTGCTATGGCCTCAGTAACTCTGAGGCACCTCCAGGGCTCCCAGTTATATCTTATTATACAAGAGCAAGATATATGTGCAATATACACTATCTAATTATTATGTTTTGTAGGGTCCTGAATATTTGTAAAATAGTTAGTATTATCAAATAAAGGTTAGGGCAGTATCTGCCTTTGGATCTACAATTTTCAATTTTCTCAGTTTTAATACAAAATGTTTTTTTTTTAATGCACCACACTGACACAATGTGCCTTTTTGTTTTGCATTCACTGGAAAATAAATGGGCTTTGTATGCAAATTTGTAAATGGAGCTGCCCAGATATGCAAAGAAGAAAGGCCAGGTCTTTTGATATTATCTAGGCATTACATTGGTCCCTTCTAAACACTACAGTATTTGAACCTGTATGGCTCGAAGGCTTGATGGAGACTGATGTGTAAGTAATGGTGTGAACTATTTATTGAGACAGATGCCTTCACATCCATTTATTGAGATGGATATGAAGAAAAAATGGAACCCAACCGAGTTTAAATGGTCACTTTGAGACCTAGTGGAGTTTTTTTTTTTTAAAGAAGGAAGTACATTTTTAAAAATAAGCCATATTTTCATTTTCATCATTTAATCCAGTCAGATACACCCAGTGAGCTTACAGAGGGTAGAGTTTTGTGATGGCTAAGCTGAGTGCAATCCATTTGTCCTGACACTGGATCCACTGAGAAAGGGGGGGGGGGGGTAAAGTATGTTTTCAGAATATCCCAGAGAACAAGTTCTGTTTAAACCCCCCATTTTATGTGCTTGTCCTTCTACAGAAGAGATGAGATTTGTTTTAAATTTGGCTTATGTTTTTATATCTCCACAGAGCTACAGAATTTATTCTTCAACAGGATCTTATCAAATTCTGGGGAAAGGACGTTTGGTGCCTAAGAACATGAATATGGCTCTGGCCACATACTGTATGTAAAGCCATGATCACTAATGTTAGTTCATTTTATTTAGTGTTGCAAAGGTGTGGCGGTAAGCCAGGAACGAACACGTGAAATGTTACTCAAAATATTAAGTACATTACAAAATGTACTTATCAATTTCTGTTGCCTATGAATCATTTGTGCAACCCAAGGTTTAGCAACAATGGTTAGTAAGTGCGTAATGTTGTGATTTTATTTAACGGATAGGTTTTTTTTTTTTTTTTAACTCATTGATCTTTTGAAGGCTGCAAAAATTGCCCCAATGTGTTGCTATTGGAGCCATGTCTGAGGATGCAGCTATCAAACTCAGTTCTGAAATTATCATAAAAATGTATAGTTTCTGCTGTTCATGTTAATTCCAGGCTATCCAAAAAAAGGTTCAAAATGACTTAAAAAATACTGGGTTCAAAAATACTAAACCTATGCTTTAACAGAGATCTTTCATCAAACTATTTACATTTGTGCTGGACATTTACCAAATAGCAACCCAAGGTTATTAGCAATATGGATACACACAGTACAAATTGCATCCCTTACTAGATAAAATATTTTTGGATGAAATGCAAATGGACTATCCCAATAATACTACACATTTGGCAACCCTAGTAAATAAATAAATAAATAAATAAATAAATAAATAAAAAACACATAATATACCTGTAGCTTTGTCAATAAAATGTTCTAACATGGCCTTCAAGATCGTGTTATTTATATTGAACCATCACATCACTTTGTACACAGCCATCCAAGTCTGCACAGATCCTGCTATTTGGTTTTCTATTCATTATAGTGCCTGCCATGGTTTTCTTACTCGAGCTAAGGGTGCAGCACATGGCTGGATGCCTTTTAACTAAGCCTCCCTTGAGAAGGTGTCTGAATGTTACCCAGGTCTTGAAGTTACTAATGGTGCCTGTGTTATCTTATCCGGTGATTAAATAAAAGAGGTCCAACAGAGGAAGGAGATACTTTCAATCCATTAGTCATGTAGATAATAAGCCTATATGCCATACAATGCCACTCATCTGTATCTATCACACACTGAATCCTTTATATAACTGGAGATGGAAAAAATGCTCAAGACATTTTCCTGGTATTTTATGTCTCAGAAGATATTATGTAATAAAAAACACAGATGCAAAGTATTTTTATATGACGACATGCAGTAAAAAATAACTTAATATTTTGTAATCAAAAAAACATCTGTCTTCTCTGGTTTGTTTAACAGATGAACAGAAAGCTCTGGCTCTGAATGTTAATTAATCTAATAACTAACATATTACAAGATTTCATTTTCAAAAGTTAACTTTTTAGTTAATTTATTTTTATTTTCTCTCAAGCTTCACACTGACCATTTAAAATGAGGAAAAAATCCACTATTATATAATAAGCACTGAATTTTGAACTTTAAACAGAAACACAACAACAACAAAAAGTGGAGGGCTCATTACACATTCAGATGGGGATGTTAATCTGGTCTGAGTGGACTGGGAGCTGGATGTCCTACTGAGTCTGGCCTTTTCAGGTCTGATCGGCTGTATTTCTGTCAGCATATCTGCACCTCGCCTTGGGTCCACGAGAGCAGCTTTTACTGCAGCAAGCGCAATGCTCTTCACAGGCTCACCGAATGGGAGACCAGACAGAAACTAGAGCCTATCAGTAACTTACGTAAGTCTTCTCGTGAGAACTGCAGGAGCAGGACACCGTATCATCCTTGCTGGTGTGGATGCCTCAGGCAAAATGTTTATAGATCACCCTGTTTACATAACCTTATGGATATTAAGTCCCTTGAGTAAATAGTGGTTCAAGATGCTAATAATGGAATTCTGCCCGTTTGTGTACAGAATCTTATTGCTGAACTGCTTTGTACATTATGGCATTTAACAGATGCTTTTCTCTAGAGCAACTTATGTAGATAGCGTTTTTGCATACAGTCCATTTATGCGGCTGTGTATTTTGCTGAAGCAAGTCAGGTTAAGTACCTTACCCAAGGCTACAACAGCAGTGTCCCAGCAGGGAATCAAGCCCACAACCAAAGAGTTTACCAGCCCAGTTCCCTTTATGCTACACTGCCGACATTAATGTAATTTAATGCCTAAGAGGGGCACGGTGACAAAGACGACAACAGTCCAGTGGTCTGGGCGTACATTAAAGCATGATATTCAGCATTAAATTTATGACTACATTGTATCTTCTTCCCAGCAGTTTTTCATGTTTCTTTTTTGGTGCTTTCTGCAACCACTGCCAATTGGTATTCTTATTTCTCATATCCGCAGAACTTATTTAGAGGTCAGCGTGTAGCGTGACAGCAAAATTATATAATTTGAAACATGACGTGCGGAAAATTCTGTGGCACGCAACACGAAGAGGCTGTGCTTTGTACGACATTGGAAGCTATCAGAAACGATTCTTCAAATAAGCCTACTGTAAATCCTGCAGTGCAAGGGGGCACGCTAAGATGTCCATTATGCTATTTGCGAGAGCTTTCATAGTGAGATTGTACGTAGCCTGATTTGGGGTTGCATGCCCAGCCTCGCTCACTTGCTGTGACCCCACACCCTCCTGGAACCCGTCGCAGCACACTCCATAGCTCAGCCACACATCAACAGCTCCCCCGCATCTCCATTACAGTTTCCTCTGGCACGCACGCTGGGCAGAATAATGCCGTAACCATGGTTCCCCTGCTGTCAGTTCTCAGACAAAATGAGCTCGTCTCAGAAACAGTTTTGTTAGCAGTGAATTAAATTTAACATGTATCCAGATGCTCTTTTTTTTTTTTTTTACATGTAAGCAAAAGGTATTTGAAAGTTGTAGGCCACATTGGAAATACAAAATGAACACAGCTATATTATTATCAGTTAATGGAGTACGTTCAATGATAATCTAGAAAGAAGTTCTCAAATGTGTCCGTTTCTAAATCATTTCAATTCTAATTGCTCTAAATATCTTAAGGGATTTGTTGCCTTTAATACGAAGATTTAATATAAAAAGAAATTCTGCTAAAAATGAAACTGAATCATATACCTATTTAAAAAAAAACATATTTTTATTTAAAAAATAACAGGGATGCGTTATTCAAATCTTTCAGAAAAGCAATTATCAGTCATTTTCAACTGCACTTGAAAATGAAATGCTTTGTTATATGAATGTAACTTCTATACTGTATACACACGTCTCATGACCATTTAGCTTTCAAATTTTCTATTATTTTCTTTCAAGCAACCTCATCAAGTTAGCTTCCGCACCCTCCAAAATGCACACAGCCAATCACCGTGTCTCACTTCTGTAGTCCACCAGCTGAGCTCTGAAGCGATCGCTCGGGAGGACTGCTCTTCCTCCACAGCTCGAGGCAGAGCGGCACCCAGCTGATCAGAGGATTCGCCCCTATGAGGCAGGGGACTTCCTATCAAATTAAAAGTACCCCCCTGGGTGGGCAGGGCTAAGGGAACTTGTGTGTCATTCTGTGGGAGACCTGGTAACAGCCACTTGCACCGACAGGATTAGATTCCAGGCAGTGTGTTATATCACTGAACCAAGACCAGTGCTGTAGCTGCATGGACCTCTGGGGAGACTACCATTTATTTTTGTTCAATATACTGTACCAGCTACTTCACTAGATGGAGTGCTGCTAAGAGCAGACTATGCTACTGCTGAGAAATAAAAAGGGGTGGGGGAACTATGATACTAAAAAGTTATAACATTTGCACCTCATGTGTTCTGACATGCAGCAGTTAGAACACTTGTATATGAAAGAGCCCCTCATATGAGGCAGAGAGAGAGAGATCATTCCTCAGGCCCGCATTTAAAATCAGTACTGGAAGGGCCAATTTCCCAGCCCTCTCTCTTCCCTCTAGAATGAGCAACCAGGGGCACTTGACCTCCTTTATAGCTTTCAGGGAGAGGCAGCCAAGAGACGCGTGACAGGAAATGTAATGAAATCTGTTGCCCCCAACCCCCATCTCCGAACCCGCCTCTGTGTGTATGGGCCTGTGTTGATCCTTTTCAACAGATCTGTGAGTCCCAATCCAGTGCAAACAGCAACAAAATTACTCAGCTTACATTGACTTTTAGACTGAATACAACTGAAGACCATGAATAAAAAATTAAGTCTACATGGTGCCATAGCTCAGGAGGTAAGAGCGGTTGTCTGGCAGTTGGAGGGTTGCTGGTTCGATCCCAGCCCTGGGTGTGTCAAAGTGTCCCTGAGCAAGACACCTAACCCCTAACTGCTCTGGCGAATGAGAGGCATCAATTGTAAAGCGCTTTGGATAAAAGCGCTATATAAATGCAGTCCATTTACCATTTACATTCCTGCTCTATCCACATATGCTTCTCTTTATTTTAGAACACATATATGGGATCATGTACTGTAAAGTGGTTATATGAGCATTGATTTTAGTGCATTTCACACATTGGGGTATGAATCCTTGATCATGCATAGGTTTACATTAGTCTACAATAGCATTATCCTCAAAAACACTTATGATTTTTATATACACTTATTATCCCAAATTCTGATTCAAAGTTAAACATTTCTGAGTCCTGGTAATTTGTAGAATGACTTCCTGAAAAAGTATTAAAGTCTCCCAATGAACAGATTAGCTTCACTGGCCTGTAGCAATTCTACAGGCCCAGACTATGCAGTGGTTTCCCACAGAGGGACAGTCGGACAGTTCAGCAAAATGAAGATTGATCTCAGCCATTTCTACCATCATGGTTGATAACAAACTCTGAACAAACTTTGCACCATTTTAATGGATTTACGTTCTACTTCAGCATCAGACTGACACATCATCAATTCACCAAAAGTTCAAGGGAATCTCAAATCAGATTGTTTCTACCCTCATTTCAAAATAGCACTGCAGGGACTTGTGATTCATCCATACTTTTGGCACATGTAAGCACTGCCTTATAGCAAACTGATAATTGTTAAATAACTCTTCCTTTTTTTCTTTGCAAATGTCACACTGTGCTTCTCAAAGGCATCCGAGTGAAGGTGGCTGAAGTTAAATAATAATAATAATAATAATAATAATGATAATACATATGGGCTGCTATATTTAATTTAACAGTCTGACTTATGTAGCATGTGGTTAAGTATGTGTCATTAAGCAAGTATTATTAAACAAAAAGGTATTTGTTGAAACAAATCCAAAATACAGTGTACAGCTTATGACTTATTTTTTTGTTAGAAATATATGGAGAATGATGCTTAATCAAACTACTAAAATATTTTGGTTAGAATATCATAAGAGTGAAATATTGATTTGTTTGAAACAGACAAGAACATCCCTTGCTTGAAAAAAATTATATTGGCCTATTTTCTAACTGGACACTAATTGCAGATCATCATTCACAAAAATCAAGGAATTCTCTGGTACATCCTAAAGCTGAGGAGTGATAGCTGCCCTTAAAATGTGTTCACCTACATGCATGAGATGAAAAAGTGGATAATGTAGATTCACATTAAGATAAAATGGCTGCATATTTTATCCCTGTGACAGCATCATTCAAAGTATTAATCACAATGAGGTTTCTCTCTCACAAGCTTCAGTAATAACGTGACGTGAAGCTATTTTTGCTAAACATAACCAAAGACAAAAACAAATGTGATCACAATGGGCAGCAGTAGTAAAAATAGAACAATGCTCAAGTTTTTTTTTTTTTTTTTTTTGGCCCTCCCTTTGCGAACGCTTTCATGAATAATGAAGTGTTCTAAAAATGAGCTTGACGCGCCATGCTGACTCCTTGCCATGAAGCGTCATACAGTGAATAGTCCCAAAGACGAATGAATCAAAAAAGTGCAGCCTAAATGAATACCAGTTATATAACCATGGACAGCACTTGATGTTACCTAATGCAACGTTAAGCTCAAGTACTAAGTCAAATATGCAATAAACCAAAGAGATTTTCTTGCGTCCAATAAAGTGCATCCTTTGAACTCACACATGGTTGGAAAATCTGATCTTAGTTGAAAAGAAAAAAAAATGGATTGGTAAAATTATTTTCTGTGATGATGGGCAATAAAGATTAACGTTAAGAGTTTTACAGGAAACAACCATGTTCGTGTCGCAATAAAAGTGGGCAACAGCAGTAGGGTATATTGTGGGAAAATCTCTTTCTATTCTCTGTTCAATCTTTTGTTCCATTTCACCACTAAGACATGTTTAGCACTATGTGCTCTGACCCTTGAGTATATGAATGAATGGTTTAGAGAAACCCAATCAAGACCAAACCGCTGCCCCATTGTTTCAGTGAGTATGTATTGTGGACCACATACGGCATATGCAAAGGGCATTTCACACAATCTGACCTTGAGGAGCTGCTGTTTATATATGAAATGAATTATGCATACTGCTGTGTGGAATTTAAACAGTGCTGCATAGTTTAGAACTACAGTAGAACCCACAAGATACAAAACCTTTGGGAATGGGGGAGGTTCGGAACTTTAAAATGTCAAAAGCCTTTGAAAATGTGGTCAAGATTCACCAGTTTAATAGCCTAATTTATGAAAAGATTAACTGTATTAGTCAGGCTTTATTTATTTTAAATGTCTATTCTCAAAAATTAAAACACTACAAATGTTATGTGTAGTGTTAATGTCATAAAGAATTCAGCCACATTGACTCAACTTATCGTGTGATCTTGACATAGAAAAGTCATTTTCTTGTGGTCTTAATTTTATTATCTCATGATCTCAAAAGTAGTTTTTTCATTATCCTGACCTATCTTGTGATCTTGACATAAAAATGATCTTGTCATTACAACTTATGTATCTTGTGATCTTAACACCATCATCAACTCCACCATCTGAATGTGCAGTGATTCTGAGTGTTGGACTGGGGATAGCATATACTACATTGCCCTGTGACTGATGAATGTATTCAATTTTACTTTTAGCATCTGTGTAGCACTTCTGTTTTCTTGCACTTAGCCTCTCCAAAACAAATGTACACATTCAAAATAAAATATCTGCACAGGTGTGATTGGAACTGATGTAGGTGTGCACAATTCCAACCCAATCCACTTGGGTTTCTAGCGATTATAGAAAAGAAAGGAAGCAGAGAACCAAAAGGGACTAGGGCTCTCCCTCATCCTAACAATAATGGGACCAAAAAAAATAGCATGGCCTTTCATTTATGTCTGTTGATTACCAAGAAAGTGAAAGCTACTGACCAAGAAAAGAACTAGAATTATACGGGGCGAACAATGGGTTCAGAGGAAGTTTTGGATGGTTATGTCTGGGTCAGTGAGAGAACATTTAAAAGGCACTAGCAGTCCACAGATATAATAAGCCTACATCAGGGTGGGGAATGAAAGTTTAGGGTTGCATTAATGAATAATCAGTACACTGTTAGCACATTTGTTCAGTCGACACAAACAAGTAATTTACAGTACAATGGGTTGAATACTTGTCAAAGAAGATATCCAGCATTTGTGCAAGCTACTGCACAATGCCCACAAATATGTAAAAAAAAGGAAAATAAGTTTAAATGCCTGCTAGTAAATATTTAAACGCTGGGTAAAATTGCATGACAAGACTTCTGGGGTCAGGAGACCTGAAACACATACAAAGACTACAGCTGCAATTGAATAATGCCACCTTTTTAATGTGGTATAGCTGTGTATCATATTTCCTTCCATTTTCAATATTTATTCAAATATTCCTAATATTTTGAGGAATAGATATGTCTTGACAGATTACATCACATTTTAGATTTTTCAACCACAAGACACCAGGCAAAAATACATGTTGCTCATTTTCAGTTAAAAGTATACCTAGTCTTTTGAACACATTTTTTCTGGATTTTTACCAGTAATAGCCTACAAGCAAGGGCAATAGATGCTGCTACACATTAGGACAGACAACACAAGATTAACGATATCTCAAAAGGAAAAAAACAAACGAACACCATGAAAAAAATTAAATACTTACAACCATACCGTTTAGCGACACCCAGCAATCTGGAGGAAAATCTTGAAGAAGTGGTACCAGGAACTGGAGACAACCGTCCCAGTGGCAAAGAAGTAGCATCATTCCAATGAGATTAAATATTCTTACCACAGCACTGGCCAAGTCGTACGTCATATGAAAAATCTATCAAAAGAAAGCACAGACAAAAGATATCGATCAGAATGGTGTCCAAATGTCACTTACATTTCGTCTTCTTGTCTTCAGGCAATACCAACTTGACTGTTTCCATTTGGAAAGCTTATCATTCATTTAATTTTGATTTATAATCTTGACACAACTGCAGTGAGAATGGGTATTAGTGTTAATAATATTTGCTTCTATTTTTATTTCTATGGTTGTTTTAGTCCTGATCACCTGCATCAGCTGGAGCTGATAATATTGCTGAGGCTGGCCGGCTCACAAGAAATCCGGTGGCTGTGCGCACTGAAATGAGCTCTGTTGCGAATGTAATCAATGTAAATAACCACAATGAAATATACCACCATTGCTAACAGTAGAAAACAAATGGTAAACAGAAGTGTTATGGCCGTCATATGCCTCAGTTCTTGTTGCAGAGAATTCAACGCACCAATTCAGCCAGCTTTTGCCAAACCTGGCTCTAACTCTAACTTTATAGTCAAGGAAGGGATTGAGGACTCAACTCACAGAGTTATGGCATATGTAGAATAATCAAAAATTTTTATTTTGTTTGAAACATTCACATGCACCCATAAGTATTAGATATAACACAGGCTACCACTGTAGTTTGTGCTTGTTTTTTCAACTTTGGCAACATCTAACATATCCAAATCATTTTTCTGTTTCTGTTGCACAACAATTATGCTGCATGAATGATTTCATTATATCCTCTTAGATTGGTAGCAGTATGCTTACAGAATTTAGGCATGATCTCATTAATGGAAAAGTACGTTCATTAGATTGTGGTTGCAGGGAGGTAGGATAAGTGGAAAAACATGATCAAATTATGAGGCACTTTAAATTATAAGCTGATATTAGCTCCTCTAAATACAGGCTTCAGTGACATGGATTTTCACCCATAATTTCTCATTGCGTCCCTGTGAATCTGGTGATAATTCACCAAACCCCATTTCTAAAGCTCTTTTCTGACCGGCTGTCTGGTTATTGCCTGACCCCTTTTGGTTAAAGCTCAATTCTTTGATAATTTGGATTCAAAAATAAAAATAAAAAACATTACTAGGGACAATTTTCCATGATAAACCAGTTATCACCAGGGTTGGAAGTTGTCTCTGTCTCTCTTGGCCAAATATGGTGTTATCTGCAGCTTGAGGTAATTATTATCCATTTTTATAAGGTGATAGGATTGCTCTCTATAACTTAAGTCAGTAAAGTATGAATTTAATATCATTTTAATAGGCTTTTATGGTATGGTGCAGCACACAGCGATGGCGGATTAAAAAGTTAATTTTATGCCTAACACAATCTACGGGCAGTGAGAAATGGAGACCTTTTGTTTCAGCTCAGCTTAAAATTTCAGCCAGAGTTCAGTCAGGTGAACTTCTTCTAACCAATTCACAGAAAAGACTCAAAAAACTGAACGAAATTAGAGGCAACATCAATAGCTACCTACCTATTTATTTATTTATTTTGCTTTGCAGCATTTCAGTTTTCCTTCAAAAATCAATAATAATAATTCAAAAAACTCAAATGAAATGGAGAATTCCTAAAACTGGTAGTCTTTAATTATGCTTTCAGGAACAGTCCTAATACTGTTTCCCATTAATATGTACATAGTATTCATTTTGCTAACACTCTTACACAGAGATATATGAAATTGTGACATCAGGCATATGGAAGCTACATTTGAGCATGGACACCTCACTGGGTTGGAGCTGTTCCCAGTTCACATGGTGTGAAGAACCTTGATGCAGAAATACCAAATCTGGATAGGGTGCCAGCCAATCAGAGGGACACCACCCCACTCCATCTGTGCACGACTGAGGATGGAGAAAGCCCCTGCAATGTGGCACACTCTAAGCCTTGAACTGCTCCGGACATTTACCCACAGCTCACATTTGCACCCACATTAATATTAACAGAAAAAGAAACAAAACAGAAAGAAACGCACACACACCCTCCTCATCTTAAACGAAAGACACACGCACGTTAAATTGCACTGATGTTGCGTGGCTTCACTTACAGGGCTGGTTATTGGGAGGTTGGATGAGAGGAACAAGGACCAGGGTCTCTGACATAATTGCACTCACAACAAACTTTTCTACTGCCACAGCAACTCTCATCACAAACACAAATGTGTGTTTCAATGACTTTGCCTTTGCATGATTTGACATGATGTGTCAGTCATTGTTATACAGTAGCTACAGACTATTGAACGGCTTATAAAATATTCACCCAAGCATTGGGATAATAAAACAATTTGTTTTGTCTTTATCAAATATATTATCTCTCTCTCTCTCTCTCTCTCTCTCTCTCTCTCTCTCTCTCTCTCTCTCTCTCTCTCTGTCTCTCTCTCTCTCTCTCTCTATCTATCTCTCTCTATCTATCTCTCCTCTGCCTACACTCTAGAGAGATGGGGCGCACACTGCCCCTCCAGATGGTATGCGGCCCTCCAGACGGATGCTGCCCTAGGCAGCCGTTCATATCACCTATGCCTAGACGAACCGGCCCTGAATGTAAATGTGTGTATCCATGAACAGAAAAAAGGCTGTGGTGCAGGAAGGGAAGGAAGAAAGTGGAAGGAAGATTCTCAAGATGGTTCTGTAAGTGATGGACAGCTGAGTCAGATTTTGGAAATGGTCTAGAAATGGTCTAGAAAAGGATTTACAGATACTTGGAATCAGCTAACTCTTCACTTGACAGTAGTCACTTTACCAGGTTTTGAAATGTTGCAGGATAACCGTATGATTGTTTGATTTAAATCCAATTTAAAGTCACCCAAGGTTCTTGTGGTCAATGTTTAATTCCAACACAGCCTCCAGACAAAGCTGTCAATCTCGAAACTGACCTCGCTAAGACTGTAATTCAATCCTGCTATAGCAGTTAATTTATGGTAAGGCAATTCAACACTGTCTCTTGTGAGTTTGGACAGGAACTTGTCACACCGGCTGACCCTGACCACTGATACAAACAAGCTGTGGGCCAAAGACATAGGCCCAGGGTACGAGGACAGTAGAGATATGAAGACATAGCAGCGCTGCTAATCTACATGGAGATACCAGCGTAGGAGAGACTAAAATTAGCAGATGGCTCTAAGGACGGCTGAGTCCCCTGCTCTTTACTGGATGTGCCTAAAATCCTCTGTAATGTTCTGCTTGCGTTAAACCATCATATGATCCAGTGTCCAGCACTGCACGAACAAAGTAGCATATTTCTCCGAGCCTTCAGAAAAACAGGAAGTGGCACATTACCTCATTTGAATTGCTAATGCTTAACACCATTCCAGAGCGGAAACAGAGGGGCTCCGACAGCTTGTCTGAGCGGCCTTCTTCAACGACACATAATTGGAAACATTACAAAACAGACAAAAAAGACAGAGACCAAGCAAAAAGTGATCTTTCTACCCGGTTCTATTTTTAATCCCTGAGCCAAAAAAAGCCCCACCAGCATACTCTCATAGGAGACAACACAAGCATCGTCTGACAATCAAAGCAATGTTCTTGCCTTGGTTACTTTTTCATTGTAACAGAGATATAAATTTTTAATTGATTCTGACTTTGATTAAAATGCAGAAGATTTTTTGCACTGTAAAATGCTTGTATTCACAACTGCATTTGGTAGACAAGTTGCAGAATGTATGAAAAATTTCTGCCTTCATTATACTGTATAAACCTCTCAGAAAATGTTACAAAGGAAAGACACTCAGGTTGCAAATGAAAATACTTTCAAGTAAATCTCTAGATTCACCTTTTTGACAAATGATTACAACATTTTATTTGCAATTATGTTAAAATGACTTTCCATAAAATGCAAGATGAGTTTTTATGAAGATTGAAGTCAATCTTACTCCTTCATATTGGATGCTTTGGGATTTTTTGTCGTTGGTCTTGGTAAAGAACCACCTTATGACAAATGAAATTGCAAACAATTTCAGATTCAAAAATCTCACTGCTTGTCCCAAATAGATTTTGTGTACAAAATACGGCTAATACTAACTGCCAAGTTCATCACCCAAGGCCCAGGACTGAACTAAAAATTCTTTATGACTGTGCTAATGAGATCAACATGACAAGGTATATGTCTGCTAAGAAATTTCACATGAACCTTTACTGTAGTATGAGGAAGTAAGATTGCTCATTGTTTTCCTGTGCATACACCGGTAACATTGGGTTGGGGCCTTTGCTGTTTCAGTCCTTAATTTTACAAGTTCCGAATGAAAACGATTTAAGACAGAGACATCTTAGTCCACTCTTTATAACCCCGTAGTTGCACATCAAACGTGCTATCTAATGAATAGACCCTTAATCAAAGACCCTTAATCAAAGACAGCTTTGCCATCGACTACTGTACAACACAAACTACATCCGGGCAGTGCATTCAAAATTCACATCAACATACGGGTGTGCCATAAAGTTATGTCAAGACCCATAACTACAAATAAATTTCCCTACTATTTTGAATGCTCCAATATGAACCTTTTAATAACAATTAAGGCAGTGAATGACCCCCTAGAAAAGGTTATTAGGGATTAACAAAACAGAAATTTAAAGGGATTAAATTCATCACTGGCTCTTACAACTAAGGATGACAAACAATTTCCAGGAAAGGAAAGGCTTGAGATTTAAATGCTCATGTTAAATCCCCTTAATATTTCTTTTTAATTTTAATGTCATGTGCATCATAAGTGAAACAATGCTTATGAAAGCATTGTTTCCAAGGCAAGTTTCCAGCTATTGCTGCCAAATTTCAATTTTATTTTATCTCACTTGGGCCCTAATTCAGTATAACTGTAAGGCACTGTGTTAAGGACAAAATGCATTCCTTTTAGAACTCAGCTGAAGTTTTTGAAGAATTAAAATTTTACTGAATGTTCGACCGGCTAAATACAGTAATTTGCATTCACTTAGCCTACATTTCGCAATTACTTAAAATGTAAGATTACAAATGGTCCAGATGTTTTCTGTGCTTGTGTATGTTACACAAAATACATTGGAGAACTGTATTTACTGCACAGCCCAGTATATGGTGCAGAGACTTGCAGCTAAAGCTTAAAAAGTAGCAGTCTGATGCAAGATTGCTCCAGGAGTGTGTGCACACTTTTGAAAGTTTGCCAATGTAGCCTGTAGTTTTTGTGAAAGCTCACAAATATTTAACAATTGTGAAGCTGCCACTTAAAAAAATAATAACTGCTCTCTGTTCAACCAGTATTTTTAAAAACATTTCCTGCCTTTTTCTCCCTAATTTGGAAAACAGTTGTGCCTCTCAAGTCTCTGCCATACCACCCAAACACGTGCTATAGACAACGCAACTGAAAAATGTGCTGCACTCCAACACATTCCCCCGAAAGCCAACGAATATCATCCATTCTATGTGCTGCATAGTTCAACCAATGAACTTCACTGTTAAACATGTTGTGGTATTTTTATGGCTTGAGTGTTACTTATTTTATCATCAAGGCTTAATGAGCACAACAGAATTATGCTTTATAATTATACTGTATCATTCAGACACTTCTCTTTCTCCACAGAATTTAAATGCAACGCATATACTCCAGATCACTGATAGCCACATTTGCATATTTTCTTATAGCAAAACCATGTTGCACACATAAAAACATGGAACATACTCTCCACCCAAAGGCCATACCAATTGCTTTATAATTTTAGTTGAGACAGAAATCTCGTGAGACATCTCATGAGTTGTCTTTGAACCTGGAGCAGTGTCAGTGTCGTGCGGTGAATATGGTTACAACAGGTATGTGCTAAAATTGGCTAATGTGCCTTCCTCTACTGAAGCATATTCTGCCTCTGAAATGTCTTGAGGATTTCCAGCGTTTCGGCAGATATCAGCAAGCACCCCATCTTCCCCTGGGATTTCTGTCTTTGATATCTATTTTAATTTCACCGCTCTGAGGTGAGCACACAGTAGCTGTTCACATTTGATTTGTAGACAGCTTTAAAAATGACATTATATACTCTGCCAAAAAAGTTAAAAATAGACCTGTTTACAATGCTATTCCCTGTGTAGAACCACAGAGAGGTTCACTATTTTTAACACAGCTCAGAGGACCTGAAGCTTTTGTATGAGTTTGGACTTAGAGAGAGTATGAGCTGTTTTAAAAGCCTCCCACTAAGGACAGAATATCCAAGGGTGATGAAACTCTACTGACACTACCTATACGGATTCGCAGATAATAATCTGTCTTGAGCCGATTTAGGAAATTAATGATGCGAGTGATGCTGATCACTGGTGACTCAGCCTCAGGGTGCATGACGTTCAAAAGTACGAGCTAACAGCCTTGGCCAAGGAGAGGCCGACATATCACAATGACACAAAACTTTAATTAAGTTTCTCCATCCATAAAATTTCGTATTTGAATATTCATTTTATACTATAGTACAAAAGGGAAGTACAATCGTTGCACTGTGCGAAAAACAAGTAATTAAACAATTTTTTTTTTTAAGCGGACATTTCTCATAAAATAACTGCAAATAGTCTATTTCATCTGCTACCCAGTACAGATCATTTTATAACAAAAAGTGATAATTTAATGATTAACCAAATTCTCTGTGAGCCAAGATCTCTGCTGTGGTTGTTGTGTGGGCTTTAATTAGAACTAAGGAGGTAACTACTTACACAAATAACAATTTAGGCAGTGAAAACAGGGGAAATGGTACCTCTAATGATGTGTAAATTAAATAAAGAGAAAAGTGGGTATTTTGCAAAGTGGGATTAAAGAGCTAGCTGGGAAACCTCCATAAACATTTTGAATTAGGTTGAATAAAATTGGAGAAAACAGATGGAGTTTTCCCCAAAATATTTGCAGAAGTGAACTCCTTAATTCTCCTTTATGATATTCACCACAATCCATTTAACTGTGTGGATTGTACCTACATTTGCTACAGCGTTATTTATTAATTTTCCTTAACTGCACAGTCATAGAAATTAAATATACAAGTAAAAATATTTTTATATTTAAATATTCATTTGTATATTCAATATCCATAGATGTATTGAGTCTTCCATCTTTGGTGCTATGTGGATATGAGGATAGATTGTGAGTGTATGTACAGTTTTAAAAAATGCAGTTAACATGAATTCACTGATGTGAACCAATCATTATGTTCTGCTGCGGATTGTAAATTTTTTTTGATTGGTTCAAAATGTCAGCTCATTGTAGCCCTTACATTATGTTGTTCATAAATCCTCACTGATCCATACTTAATTTCAAGCTCTGTGGGCATTTCTCCTGAGCACACCCATAAGATTACTTTGAGCGCATTTATTTATTTATTTATTTATTTATTCCTTGTTTTGCATGTAAAAATCAGTGAAATATATTGCTGACATTTTTGTTGCCTAACCAAAATAAATGTAGGAGCTCAGATAAAGAAGATATTTGCCAGACTTGGTTAATCTCTTGGGAAGCTTGGTCATATGGGACAGATGCGTCTGCAAAATGCGATTATCAGCATTTTTTTTGTCTTTCACTTAATTCAGGCCAAGGCAAAGCATTTTGCTTCCATGGGAGCGTCTGAAGGCTAAGGGAGGAAGTTGGGGGGGAGGAGGGGGCGGGGGGGGGGCAGCCTCACAAATTGTCGTATACCGTCAGCATCTCGTTGCGGTAATGAGTATTTTGCCAGTGACTTTTCCTCCTCGTCGCTGAAGTCTCCTTGTCCTCACATCCTGCTGAACCTCCAGGCACCGACTCTATTTCTGTCTTCCGTGCGTGATAACCTCAACGCTTCTGTTCCGCTCTGATGTGTGCGTTGCCATCCAAAGGCACATCCATAGAAACAGCGTCTGCATTCAGGATTTATCTTAGCTGGGATGTGTTTTGTATTGCAGTGATCACACCCACTAAAACTTCAAAAAGTTTATTCGTCATTATTGTTATAATAATATATTATACTTGATTATTTTGGCTGCATAAATCTAAACTGATTTTCCACAAGATTTGCTTTCTACTTTTTTCACCTGCTGTCTGTCTTGAGGCTGTACTTTACTTTTATTACTTTACTTCAATCCCTGATCTTTGCACTTCTGTTTTCACTGTAAACCTCTCTGCTGAATGCCAGTAAAGCAAAATGACTGAGGAGTGGGGAATTTACTGCATTTGAAGAATTAAAAAACAGCCATGGCAATCTGTCTGATGCCCTTTCTGGACCATTTCCTTTTCAACATCAGGCTAAATATTTGAACCTACAGTATGTTTAGCCTGTGTAAACAAATGATAAATAACTGGATGAAATGCTTTTATTCAAACAGGCATTCACGTGCTAGTGCCTTCATGGACTGTATATATGCATCAACACGGCCTGTATGTAGTCTAGCTGGCTGGATTCCAGTTCACTTGGACTCATATAATTAATTAAAGCTCATTTAACAATTAATATTCTGATGACAGTAATCATATGTGGTTTTGGTGGTGATTTCAACAACATTACTGCATTACTGATGCTGTATCTTTCAATTTTGAAGATAAAATAAAACTTTACTGCAAATAAAAATAAAACTGCAATGGTTCACAAAGATGTCATTATTAAGCGATATGCCAGGGGGGTTTGTGGGGGATCCCAATGAGAGATCTTTTCTTGGGGCCACAAGCAATGCATATCAAAATCCAATAATTGAGGGAGGTTGCACTAAGGATTCAATTATGCATAATTGTGACAAACTAGCATTGCAGATTTATAACCTTGCCTTCAGAGGTCATCTGTGATATCTTGTGATTGGCTTCTTTCATAGCATTAGTTTCATAGGACTGTTGAAAGTGAGTGGGGTCTTTAAGCCTTATAAAATGATTTGCTCTTGTTAGCGTACAGTAGATACAGAATATTTCTGGCATACCCTTCAATGAGGCCACACTGCATACGTATGCATGTAATGCATACAGATTTGCTATGATTCCTGCAGGAACTGCAGGCCTGCACTGGCGTAATAGATCCATGGGGGATGAGATCACTTAAGCGTGATTCATTTTGCATGCTCTCTTTTTAATCGTGTCCAATGAACCATTACTTTGCAAATATAAGACGCAAAATGGCTGCAGAATAAATATATCATAATCATTTATTCTTCTGTTATATAATGTTGTTACTGTAGTTGCATATACTGCATGTATGGTTATCTCCAAAACATATAAGACAAGTCCATTTTTAATAATCACTCCTACAAAGGACTAGTATCGGCAGCACATGGTTGATTCTGCTGAGACCAGGCTTCTGGGGGCAGAACCCTCAGGCCCCTTAAAACTGTTACAATCCCAAAGCACTGTGTGTTCGCCCCCAGACGACCGACCCAGCCCCTTTCCACCCAGGGCAAGCACCAAAAATAGGGATGGAAATGCAAGCCTAGGCACATACACCCCTGCGTCTCTTTGCACCACTCTGAAATGTCTATTGCCCTGGTGACAGTCTGGTTGCCCTGGTGAGTCTGAGCTGCTGTGAGGGTCTATGTGTATGCAAAGCGTACTTCTTCAGCTGCAAAATCTGCACGTTTAGATGAAAATTGATCCTTTCAAAATGCATCATTTGTAGTTATGGGAGAGTGAGGTTTTATGAACCTTTTTAACCATTCAAAACCTATTAATCCTTGTGTTTCTTTGTACTGAATGATGTCTCCACCCACACATGTCGCACAATTTAAACATATCAAAATGTTAATTATCCTCTATTTTATGTACATAATCAAAACGGATATATAATTCTCTTCAACTTGTCAGCAACAGTAACATTTAGTAAATTTTGCACCATTCATATGCTTGCTGTCATAACGCTATATAAATCTGTTTTCACTAAGTACTGAATCAGAATATCCAGGTTTTTTGGGGGGCTAGAAGGGTATAGGCTGTGTTCTATATTGAATGAATGAATGAATCATTGCATTTATATAGCACTTTTCCTTTACAGTGATGAGTGGGAACTCACCTCACCCACCACCAATGTGTAGCACCCACCTGGGTGATGCGTGGCAGCCATTTTGCACCAGAATGCTCACCACACATTAGCTGGTGAAGAGGGAAAAAACTTTTCTTTTTTTTTTTCGAGTGGAAACTATTGGCCTGTCATTGACGCACTGCATCATGGGTGATTGTGTCTGTCAGATGAGATTTAAATTGAGGTACTGACACACTATGGCCAAGAGGTTATGGCACTCATAGCATATGAGTGTTCCATGGTGTCATGGCCGAATTCCGCCTTGTTCTTTCAATCTGCCAGTTGTATTTCTCCAGCTATATAAACAGAGATGTTTGACTGTTTAACAGCTGAAAAAACAGATTTATTCACCTGAATCTGAGGAACTGATGTATAGTGAATGCTCAGATTGGACACACACACACACACACACACACACTCACATGCCATCATCATCATAATCATCATCATTAAATTGCATTCCTGTAGAGTTAATGCTTAATTTTTTTTCTATTTGATTGAAACCTCCTTATTCATGACAAATGCTTTCTTTGACATGCTCATATTTCCACGAAAGGATCAATCTACTTCATCCAGCTGCTGAGAGAGAAGTTATGAGGAGCACTAGACAGATTGCAGTAAGTCCACTAATGCAAGCCACAGCCCCTGCCATGACAAGGAGTCAAGTCATCCACCAATCCTAATTATAGCAGCCAAAATTACCACACTTGAAATATTTAAAGCCATCACATTATATTGTAGCATCAACCAGGCGATCAGGCCGGACTCGATTGCTGAATATTCAGACCTCGCCCTGTCAGCCAATGTTCATCTCTATTCTCTGTAAGATAAAGGAGTGGTCACTGACTTTTTCAAAATCTGTTTTGACAGTTATTTTGACAGCCATCAATGCAGCATACAAAATCTATTATTATATTATTATATATATTATCTTTGTAACCCAAGAAAAGTAATCTACATGAGATTTTTTTAAAATTCACTTTATTAGATTGACTTATCAATTCAGGATTTTTTTTTTTTTTTTTTAATGAGCCGTAAGCTTTCTCATTAAATTGTCTCTTCTCTTGTTAAGTAACTTGGCTGACGATTCCCGAAGAAAACTGTCATGTGCTGGCTTTGCATGACCTTTTCCCATACTGACGTAAGCAGCTTCAGAAGCCGCATTTAGATGCACCAGTGTGGCCTACAGTGAATACAGAGACAGACCCATTTTACCCCACTCAGCGAAGATCTGAAAACTCACCGGCTGTTGAGCAAAATTAAACTTGCAAAATACCTTAAAATCCTCCCAAAAGTTACCTTGGACCTGTGCTACCGCATATTGTATTGTTCTAATTATCTTCAGATAAGATCTTCATTTGCATGTTTCTTAGTCAATGGTGATCAAGGTGACAAAATGAAAATAAATTAGTTTTTGCTTTCCTAATACACAGCATCTGCAATCATTCATCTGCAAGCTATCCTTCATGATTTCCAAACAAGACCAGGTTAATTCTTGCCTTTTAAATTGGGAAAGAGCTGCTGTGTGTTGGAGCTAGAGCCGGTCTAAAGGTTTTGGTGGCCCTATACAAAAGTATTATTATGGCCCCTAAGTTAAAAAAAAAATATATATATATATATTTAAAACTTCAATTGTGTGGCCCAGGGATGGTGGTTGTTTCCCTAAACAACTGTAAAGAGTTCCAGCACCCAGCTCTGTCTTCCACACTAAATCCCAGGTAAGCCGGCCATGGGCATTCCGCTTATCCCAAACATCTTCACGAAAAGGGCAGTCAAGTGTGATTAAACAGCACGTGTGGATAACCAGCTTTGTTTGAAATGCTCTGAATAGCTTACTGTGTCCAAGTACCCACAAGCCGCAAAACAGTTCACAGCCCAGTACTGTTCAAACTGCAACACTCTGTACCTGACTTAGACAAACGTACTTCATTTGTTTTTGGAAGGGTCCACCTGATTCATAATATCACACATTTTAGTCCTGTTTGACTGCATATTGCCTTTTTATCTTTTTTATGTTAATATGCAAAGCTATATGCTTCTGTGGTTTGGGCTATCTATGTGTCTACTTTTGAAAGCAAATTAAAATATGTTTTATCTCTTATTTAAGCTTGAGCCATCATCTTACCTAGTTACAAAATCCCCAGAATTAAATTAATTGTTACTGCACAGTACCTAGAAACTGTTGTCCAGGTCAATCTGAACTCTGTGCCATGTCCATGAAGCCATGCAGTGCAACATCTCAAATGTCCTTTAAATATGAATTGCCTTTTTGCATAGTTCATATAAAAAATATAACAGGCACAGTATGCATAATGCCCTTTAGCTTCCCCCTCTGCCAGACCCTTGAATAAATCATCAAAAAGCCAATACTGTTCAGAGAGTAGTGAGCAAATGCACATGTCAACATGAAGTTATTGCTCTCACATACTGCTTCATATGAATGTTTTGGAACAGGACAGAGCAGAGGTTCTCAAAATCCTAAAATCTGCATATTTGAAATTCATTTTAAAAAATGGTAAAAAATGAAATACAACAGCAAATCAGATATGTGCATTTTGCCTTCTTCACAGGCCACAATTTTAGATCCACTGGGATAAGGTACACAAAATACATTATCGACCGGATGAATCAGCAGTACATGAGCAAACATGTTTATGTTCAGTAGGACAAGAGGCATAGTTTAACGAGGAGGCGCTTGGCTCTGCAGTACAAAAGTCATCTCAAAATACATGTTTTTCTTCCTCTGACTCACCACTGAGTAAGTCTTGCTTTTTTATAAATTTTGATCTTTCATCCTCCGCATACTGAACTTTTATCCTCTTACCAAACACAGGTTTTCAACCTAATTCCAACCTAAATGCTTGCCATTTCTTCGTTCTTTACAGGGAAAATGTTGACATAATATGTCCATTTCCTTTTTCTGCCCATTATTGCTTTCTGACAAGTCTTGCACCACCAGCAACCAGGATAAGAAATACAGAAGAAATATCTACTCAACCGAGCATGTGGCAGGTCAGTCATTGTTTTGAAAGTGCTTTCAAAAAACTGAAAATTGATGCTACAGTTATAGCCAATTATGTGCAACTGCACATTTTGTTTCATGAGAGCTTGTGGCTGGTCCTACTTAAACACTGTAGATATTGATCTCTGGAAAATAATCGGAGTACTGCATGATAAATGAAGATGAAAGTCCCCATGTGTCTGAGATTCAGATTTATCATCAAGAGCTCATGCAGTGATGCCATTTTTCTTTTGTACATGCAAAGGTTCTGATGGGGTGTGCAAGAGGACCATGCTACCAGCAGCTGCAGGTGAACTGCAGGTGAACTGGTACTGATCTCATCACATCAAAGACCCTGGAGGTAGCCGTGATGTACCAGCGAGGCTCTCCAATGAATACCACAGGTGTAACTCAAATACAGGGACTGTGGCAGGATTAAAGCATTCATATTTGAAAGCAATAAAAGCCCATTCCTCCTGGAAAATATCAGCCAAAATTTCCAGAAAAGTTGCCAACCCATTTTTATGGGTCATCTGATCATGAAGTTGAAAGTAATTCATTATTTACTCTTCATCCAACATGCATTATTTTCTGGCAGAACATGAGGTCTGTGAACAATTAGAAATGTGATGATGCCATGTAGCACCATTATAATCGTATTTATTGCAGATTTTATATTTTTTTGTAAAATTCTGCTTTTATTTAGAATACAGCACACAAATTCACTTTTAACATAAGTGTTGAGTATTTTAATGTCCAAGTAAGCTTTTTCTTTTTCGGCTGGACCACAACAGCAGGGCCAGCCCTACAAACGCGAATGTCTGTGACTGACTGAGTGCGTGAGTGATGAAGTTACACCATTGGTCGGCCGGATCACATGTTAGGTCCAGCCATATACTAGGTTTTAACCTGGTCTTGTTTCAAAATGATCAGTTGCTGGATTTTGTTGCGTGGACACAATTCTGTATGCACTGTATTCAATAATCCTCACATGCACTGTCACTGGTCTGTGAAGAAAGTAATCTATTATACGGATTACTGTCCAACCAGACAGAGCTCCTCTAAAAGCAGACGTGACTGTAAAAATAACCCAGATTAGACTAATCTTTCTACTTATCACTCTTAAATAGCTTGTTCCCTGCTCATTATCTTCCACATAATGCTATATTATAGCAATATTATATAGCAATCTGATGAAATCTCTTTTCTAAACATCCAGTTGCAAGATTTTTGTACGAAAAAGCACAATTTTCCAAAACAAATCAGCATATACTCTAGTTACACTAATTGTCTCAATTAGTCAATAGACCACCGCAAATGAGGAGTTGCACTCAACTAGTGCAACTACACACATCCAGAAATCATGGAGATGATTTCTAAGTAATTCATTCAGACATCATATGTGTCTGGCACTAAACTATGTCATGGCATATATCATGGAAAGGAATTATGACCCCTTAGAATGTGGATGAAGAGAGGGATGGTATTTAAAAATTTGGCTTAAAATGAAAATTCCATCTAGGTTTTTCAAATATAATTATATAATTATTTTGTTAATGCATTTAAGTATTGTCACTTGGACAGTATGCTTTCTTTTTTTCGTGGAATGTCATTGTGATGTCAGTATCTTCTCAAAGAAAGAAAAACTCATCCACGGAATTAGTGACAGCTGATAAATTCAAGTTAATGCATGGCTCTGCTGTGTCTCTTCTTTGCGTGATGTATGTAGTCTTCCATCTCTGATTTACAATCGTTGGCAAAGCCAGGAATAGCTTCTCAGGGAATGGTCCTTAGATTCAGGCTGCACACTTGTGAAAAGCCTCAAAGCCTTTAGAAATGAATGATCTGGTGGCACGAATCGTGTTTTATTTTTTAACTGACAGGGATGGTAATATGCAGTGATTTTTTTTCTTCTTTTTTTGGCAAGTTGAGTGTTCTCTTGCACTCTCACTCTCTATTGATCTGTCTTTCATATATACATACCGTTCCATTTTTTGCTATTCATGGATCATTTCCTTAATACCATTGCATTTTGTGAACTAAGATTTTAGACCCTCAACCCACTGAATCATTCCATTTAACCTTCAGCTATTCGTAAAAATAGCAACAACAACAATTCTTCAGACATTCAAATCTCCTTCTGCAATATCTCTCATCCCTCTAAATACAGCTTTATTTGATGATATATTTATTTTGTCTTCAATAAAGTTGTTGTAAAAACTGATGTACATTACATTACATTACATTCATTTGGCAGACGCTTTTATCCAAAGCGACGTACAAGAAGTGCATTTTCATGATCGTAGACAACTGCTGAACACGGGTTCAGTAAGGTACAAACAATGTAACATGTGTATAAGATGGTACACCATAGCTGCATACTAAAGGCACCCTGCAGAAAGTCATTTAAGGCCACAGCCATGCGTCTTTACTGATGCAAATTCTGTTACATTGTTCAAATCTGCTTAATTAGAATTTAAACCGCAAAACTTTCTAAAGCCTATGTTGTCAGTTCAGAAGGGAGTGTGTACTGTACATCACCTCAAAAACATTTAGTTTTTTTTTTCTTTAAAGGATTAAGAATGGAAGAATTGGCAGTAGTACTGACTGACATTTTTTTTAAATTCATCCACAGTGGCTGAAAAGGCTAAACAATTGCGTACATCAGTGTGAAGAATGCAATGCAGATATTGTTATAGTCTTTTATTTAAATTTCTTTCTAATTGGAGGCTCCATGTTTATTTTTTGCGGACACTTCCCTGGAAACAGTTGTGAATAGCACCCTTCCAACAGTAAGTTCTTAAATTGGTCTTTAATTGTATAATTGTTCACATTCCTTTGACTACTAAACACTGATTACAGAAATTAGAGTGCAAACAGTGATGGGCTCAGGATAAGGACTGAAATAAAAGATACTGAGGTCAGAAAAAAACTCCTGGCTCTAACATTGGAAATTTGATTGTATTAAGTAGACCAATAACATAATCATAAAGAGTATTATTTTCTTCAACCATATTTAGTCATTTCTGTGTTTCAAATTATGGCTGAGCAGGAGCTGCATGCTTTCTCTGTATAAAATGTGTATTATTATACACTGAATTTTTCTCCCAGCAGGACAAATACAACAACAATGTGAACACACTGTGAACAATTGTAATCATGTATGCTACTTTGTTTCTGTTGCATACTGTAAAACAATTCATGTTAGTAAACCTCAGGGCTGTCCAAACCTGATCCATCCGTCCTGTAGGTTTTCATTTCAACCCCAATTTGGCACACCTGGTTCCATTAATTAGCAGCTCAATGAGGTCTCTAGCTGTTGAGGTGTGCTTTCTTGGGGCTGGAGTGAACATGTACAGGATGGTAGATCTCCAGGAACAGGGTTGGGCAGCCCTGGTCTACATAAATGATGAACTTTTGTTTTATTGCTGTGACAGGAAAAGCATAATACCATAATGATTATAACACAATTAGAGTATTCTACCTATTGCATGTGCATAGTGGTTGCTAATTTGACATTGAATATTTTGCTATGGTGTAATTATTTTATTTTAGTAAATATGCACCACCCTGGTTGCCAGAATATTGCTCACTAAAATTACCCAGACTAAATATATAACCCAACAATTCTTTTTACCTTCAAATCTTTAGATCATATAATAAAAAATAACTTCAGACATTTCAACAACCCTAACAGTATGATGTATTTAGGACAAAATAATAATAATATCAAACTTTCCTAGGAACTGTAGTAATGTAATGTAAATGTCCATCCATCCATTATCTATACCCGCTTATCCTGGGCAGGGTTTCAGGGGGTGCTGGAGCCTATTGGGCGTGCATGCATAATTGGGCGAGAGGCAGGAATACACCCTGGACAGGTCACCAATCTATTGCAGGGCACACACACTATTCAATCACTCACTCATACCTATGGGCAATTAAGAGTCCCCACTTAGCCTACCTGCATGTCTTTGGACTGTGGGAGGAAACCAGAGTACGCAGAGGAAACCCACGCAGACACAACGTTCTTGCTGTGAAGGAACAATGCTACCCACTGCACCACCGATGTGCCGATGTTTTTATGTGAAGAAAGTGCTGTAACTCAGAAGCACTGTAGCTTCTTAATTGTTCACTTCTGTCAGTGTCTTAGGGAACACAACACAGGCTGAACTCATCTTACTAGACTGTAGATTGTAAATGCTCTTAATATTTCTTCCCTGAAGTTGAATATGATTCAAATGTTTTCCTTTTCTGTCTTTATTTCATTGGCACGAGCCAATGTGAAAAAAGTGGATAATGTAAAAAAATGTTTTTTTGTTTTTTTTTTAAAGGTTTAACAATGGCTTGCTTTTTTCTACAATAATTCTTTGATGTTTTCACACTTAATTTAATTTCTTCACAGCTTTATTTTTTTTTTCATGCCTCCATATGTTTTCATCACTTTTTTCTGCATTGCGTATTTATGGTATGTTTGGCAGGAGCATTACATCTGGCTGAAAAAAACAGAAAATGCATGAAATGCATATAGTTTGGAGAAAAATGCAGTAGCATCCATTCATGCCATTACATAGATGTTTAATATTCATGAAGTAAATAAAATCCAATATTGCATTTCTATAAATGTAACCCAAACATGCTTCAGTGAGATTATAGCTTTTACTGTATAGCTCACTTGAGAACAGGAAAGAACAAAGAGATTATCTCTATTATGCTTCCTTGAACATAACTGTCAGTTAATTGAAAGGAGACAGGGGGTTCAGGTTTTGCCCTGGATTCAGACTTAGCCTGTGACTTTGAATTACAATAACATTTTCCCATTTTTTTTTTCCATTTTTATTTTTTACAAAAATATCTTAGAAATGTAAACTATAAGTGCCATACTTGTGAGATAAACACTGAATGACTCTTAGTCTTGTTATACTTTATTGTCTGCACACTAGTAATCAGTAAACAAGATAAAATATTGATAAAAGATTTGTGACTAGACAGGTGAGCCTCTCCAAAGCCCTGAATATTTGTTTCCTCCACTTCCATGGTGTATATGCTGTATGTCAAATTGTTTTAGATTCAGAATTCTGAGGTATGGTATTCTGCTCACACAGTTATATGTGCATACCTGAAATGTAATTTTACACTGCATTGACTATAGGCAGACCTGGGTCAAATACATATTTGTTTTGGATTCAAATACTTTTCTACGCTTTACTGATCTTGTCTGGTGTATTTGAACCAATGAAATACTCTCACAAAGTACTAACCCTGCCGTCTGGTCATATTTTCAGGCTCGATTAAACCATCAACAGAGCACAGAAAAGTATTTGAATCCAAAACAAATACGTACTTCACCCAGGTCTGACTATAGGTATTTTCTGTGTGCATATTCATACTGTAAAAGACATCATCTTGGTTAAAAACAACATTTGAAATGTGAAGAGCAACTTAAATTCATCGTTAAACTATTTTATAACCCTTGAAGAACTGAAATATATGTATAGCATAATGCAGCAAGGAAACATTCTTACCGCTATTCTAGTGCCTGAAAAATCCAGTTTAAGCGACATGACACTTTGGAAGCTTATACTGCAGTTGGCTCGCGTTGCACTGTTTTGCCTGACTGTGTCCAGACATAAATTTATACATCTCTGCTATTAAAAAATTACAGAGAGAATTCCCCCAGGCGGTGTAGCAGTGAATGTGATGCAAGTGCCCTCCTGTATAAACAGGGATGAAGGCAGTCTTCAATAGCGCACTTTTAAATTTTGGGTGTGACAAAATTTCTCATTTCCCTCTCATTTTCGATGTACTTCACTTCAATGCCACAAGGGGCTTTCATCCTAAAGGTGATAAAAGGAATCCGAATGACTCAGCTTTTGGCAGACTCTCCACTGTGGCCAAGCAAGTTTCGAGGGTTACAGCAGTGAGAGTGTCTAACGTGAACCTTTACCATCTGGAGTGAACACTTCACCCCCTAGGAGTGCTGGATCATCATCACTGATGCAAGCTGCAAGGATGGGCTACACTATAATCAGGCTCCAGACCAAAATTGCATTCTTCGACATAGTTTGCTTAATATGGCTAATTTTGCATAAGGGCTGAGGAACGTTCTCAAGTGATTGAATCTGTAAGCATTTCCTTAATGAGGTGCTGCTGAAAACATCGCCAGCATTCAGAGATGAAGATACTGAACGCATCATCTTCAAGGCATGTCATAGCGGCCATATTATCATCCCTGGACTTCAAGCACGTGCAAAGCACTTATACTTCCATTCCAATCTAGCCATAATTCATTAATTTGAGTAAATGTTTCCTCATTATTAATTTACTGTTCGGCCTGAGCCTCACGTTATGTGGAACACATGAGCCTATCTGTATGTATAATATTCAGTCTGTTCTTTGATCAGTGTATTTAAAAACATAATTATTTAAGGGTATGTGATTCACGTAAAACACTGATATGTAAACACAACATATCTCCTACACGAAAATCGTAAAATTTGTCAAAAATTATTACTGTGTGCTAAATGCTAAACAATAGTAAGTGATTTTGCCAGGAAGCAAAATATCAGGAATTTAACAAACAATGTTGTATATTCGGACCAGGTCATTTGTATAAATATGAAAGGAAGTATTGCAAGCGAACACTATAATATGTAATTAGAGATAATGTAATGAAAATTATTGTAACATAATGGAAGCTAAAGTTTGAAGAAATCAATTTATCTGGACAGGCTGCTAATGGCCGCATTTATGCCGTAATTAGCATGCACGCATAGGCAGCCATCTCTGAAAGCATGGGGATCTTTATTATCACTGTCATGTGCACCAGTGGATAGTCAACGTGACTCAGCAACACTGCTTTATGTCCACTGTGGCTGGATGGCCCTCAGGGTTCCAGCCATGACTTACTCGGGATCAGGTGGGACAGCTGCAGGCTGGAATAAAGTAATCCTAGCCTGTGAGTGATCTTTTCACAAAGGCACTTAGACAGCACCTGTGTGCTGCTAATGTGTTCAGTGTTTACTCTCGGCATTTCTGACATGCATAAGAGCCCTGTAAAAGAGCCCTGCACCTTCCATTGTTGGCTCATAATCAGTGGAGTCAAGTGAAGGTAAGAGGACTAGGGAAAGATTCCTAATCAGTTACTGCACAGACATTTTCTCCAACTATGACATTTTTCTCATACTCCTTTTGAAAGTAGTGAGTACATAAGAGTATTTATATGATATATACCACAAAATTGTGCTGTGCATTTTTATTGCAAAGATGACATATTTGTATTTACATGTATTTTTTTGCTTTATTGCATGAGTACGTGCTTTAAAAGACAGCACTCCAGGACAGCATGTCCTTAACTTTGACAAATACATTTATTTATTTATTTTTCTGAACGCAGAAACATTTTCCCGAAATGTTGGTGAGGATAATTGAGCATCAGCATATGAACTGTTCAATGAATTCAGACCTGCATTCACACATTTAGCATTAGTAAACAACTCTTTTTGTTGAGTAATTTATTTGGTCTGTACTAATTTTCCATCAGTGAGTAATACAGATATGAATTTGCTGTTGAAGTATGGAGGTGGATATGTAACTGGGGAATCTTAGATTTAACAATAAGTTTCTGTGCTGCTGTGAATTCTTTGCAGTAGAAGTTAATTAGACCTTTAATGTTACATAACATAAGGGCCTTTCACATTGCACATTTTTCACCTCAGCCCCATGCTAAGATCCTCCTTAGCCCCAAGCATGTGGAATGCATGTGAAGTGTTTATGTTTGACCACATTGTCCTGGCACCACATGCTCATGATGCTGAACATAAATATTGGCCGTGCGTTGTGTTTGTCCAACAGACGTTAGCCCAGGGCTTTTACATGTGTGACAATTCAGCCGAAGGCTTTAGCTAGCCCTGGGTAAATCAGGATAGCACTGGACTACAAAACTGCAATGTGAAAGGCCATATAGACTAGATACTGCAATCTAACTGTTTAGACGTATTTACACAGAATTCTCCAAGTGTACTGTGAAATAATTATATATTTATTGTAATTACTACTATAATTCCATTTTCATTTCTTGCTGCTTGGCAAATTCTCAAAATATTTGCTTGTTGGAGTTTTTGGAAATTTGCTGGCCTCTGGTAGCTACCTCTACCTCTGGTAGATAAACAAAAAAAATTACTAATATAGATCAAGTTGGCAAATCCAGTGTAAAGAAATATTTTTGTACTTGTTTTTTCTTTTTTCTGCTTGGAATATTCAGTATCAAACACTGGCTCTCCCTACTGCACACAGTATTTTGTTTCTGGCTATCTGCATGCAGTATGGATTGATGCAACATTTTAAAATGGAAAATAATATACAGAGATATATCTGTATTATAAGGGCCTATCAAACCAGTGTTTTCAAATTTTCACAATTTTTCAAATGAACATTTAGCAAGTGTATTGTATGTCTTCATTAATTTCAAATGACAAAGAAGCAAGGACACTTGACACATTCATTTGCATTTTCTCAGTGGGAGAGCTGCAAAATATTGCGAGCACACAGCCTGCTGTTAAACCCTGCTATGCTATCGCCATGTGTCTCAACATTCCCACTACCAGTGCAAGGAAATAAGGCAAATCTTATCACAATTGTTAGTCTTTTCCTTTGTTCTTCTTTTGCTATCTAATTTTCTTAGGTGTTTTACCTGTGTTTATTTATTGGGCTGAATGGACGTTTTTTAAATTATTATTATGTTTTTATTTTGTTTTAAATTGAGATGCTTGTTACCCTTCTATCTAAGCAGTTTCAGATTTAAGCAGTTAAAAGCTTGGTACATGATGAATGGGAAATTTCTATTCTATAAACTGTGATCAGATTGCATGACAGTTAGCCTTAAACACGAAGCATGAGATTCTTTTCGGAATCAAGGGCGTCCTCTTTATGAATTCTAAAAGGGATCAGAATAGTGTTCGCTAAGCGGGAGACTAAGTGCACTTCCCAGCAGGCATGGTGCAGAGGCGGCTCAGCAGTGCTGGGCTTGTCTGATTTAGGAGCCCGGAACGCTTACGGAATGACAAGAATGCTCAGCGCACCGCAGCGACTGCGACTCTGCCCAGTCGTAATTGAATGATTGGCCATATTTACAGAACATTATGAACGCAGAGGTCTGTGTGCTCTTAATTTGGAACGGTCTCTCTAGCGGTGGCTAATGCCAACAGACAAGCTCCTTTAGCAATGTCATTACACTGCAACTGGCAGCCTGTGCTTTTCCTCCTTTGTCTGTGTCACTGTGAGCCAAGCCCCGATATGTGCACCACACTGAGAACCGCAAGGAACCCCATATTTTCACATTCCAGGAGGTTCCCACAAGAATTAGAAAAACAGGAGTTTCTAAAGTAGAGTGCATCAGACGTGAATGACATTTTAAGCTCAGTGGGTATCACCAGGTAGCATCTCTGATAGCCTGTCTCCATTTCGGAAACCAGCGGAGCGTACTGCAGGACATCAGCGTTATTTATGGAACAAGTTACAGTGCTGTAGGCTCATGAAGTCATTTGTCTTATTTAAATGGATTAAGACCAGTTAAATATATTTTCTGAATAGCCATGCCCAGGAGATACCACTGTATCTGAAGCTATCCAGAGGACTGGAACCCTGGCTGCAGCACTGTGTTTTAGAATGACATCTGCACAGTGGGTGTGCTGACTCCCAACTGGGGGAATATGAGTCTGGCTAAATAAACAAAGCAAAACATCATGTAGGGAAACAATTGGTGCAGAAGCTTATTAAAGTCAAAGTGCTGCATCAAGGTAATATGAATCTCGGTTGTACAGGGAAAATAGGCTATGACTCAACAACCTATTTATTTCAGAGGACAAGACAAAGCAGAATTGTGTCCTTGAGAGAGAGAGAAACCAAAGCCTACATGAACACTAATTGAGTAACTCTTTGTTAAAAAAAAATAATACCAGATTTGTTATTTGGCAATTTTGTATGATCAGACATGGACAAGTCGTAACGCTATTTTGTATTTATCTGGCTGTGACAGCTAAAAAAGCTAAATCAAATATGAGCTTATTTCTTAAAATTTATGTAACATGTGGTTAGGATTTTACTAGCGGTGGAAAAATCCAGGTTCAGAAAGTAAAAGTCCACCCCAGTGTTTTGTTCCAATCACTAGGATTTGCACATTAGCACAGTTCTTCAGCCAGGAGGTAGAACCAATTAGTGAAATTAGCTGGCTGAGTTCATGGGTGGAAGAAACACATGGCAGCACTTTCTGATGCCTGGACTTTCCATCTCTGGATTTTACAGATGATGAATTTGCATTTATTGACTTCATATAAATTACCATTTTTATGCAAGTTAGTTTTTGTATATATATATATATATATATATTTTTTTTTTTTTTTTAAATATAGCCTCAGCTGAATTTCAAAAAATGTTAGGTAAAGGTTGTGAAGTGAAAAATGTCAGCATGTTTTCTGTAACAGACAATTAATTAAAACAAAAGAAGAGGGGAAATACTCAAAGAGAATTAAACATTAAACATTTGCATAATGGAATTCCATAAAAGGTAATGGGGTTACATTACAGCTCCGCTTTTGTCAGTCATGGCTTTGGCCATAATACTGAATGGTGAAACTGTAGCTCATGTATTCAGCATGTGCACAAGCCGTATCAGAATAGGCACTCACTCAGGTGGTTCACTGCACTCCACTGACTTCTTTAATGTGGACTTTAATATGTCATTGAACTCAAATTGATGGCATCACTTATGTTAACCTACAGATAAGCCTCTATCTGGTTTATTAAATCTCTCTGTTTTTATGTCTCAATTCCCAAATAAAAAAAAAAATCTATTCCCAAATAATCTCAGCGTAACAACATTACCGTAAATTGTCTCTGCATTCAGTCCATGCGTACACATAAACATGCATGTGAGCACTGGCAATGGCACACATGTGAATTCTTTTTATGCATGCCTACCATGCCAACATGCTCACACTGATGCATTCACACCTAAATGTGCAAAGAGACACACATACTTACGCCAACTCATATGTAGACATGCCTGTACACAAGCACGCACGCTCACACACACACACACACACACGTCTCCATCAAGATGAAAGTGCCTCTTACCTCTTCCCACTGGTGAATGTATCTGATTAGTCGAGAAAGCCTCAAAAGACGCAGAAGACTAAGGATTTTAGTAAACCTCACAATGCGAAGCGCTCGGGCAGTCTTGTACACTTCGGAGTCAAAACCTTTCTCCACTATTAGAAAGATATAATCCACTGGTATGGACGAGAGGAAGTCGACCACAAACCAGCTCTTCAGATAGTTCATCTTGATCACCTTTGGGTCCAGGATGATCTCAGAGCTCTCTTCATTGACAATCCCTGTTCTGAAGTTCATGACCAGGTCCACCAGGAAGATGGTGTCCGAGGCTACGTTGAACACTAACCAGGTGGTGGTGGTTTGCTCCGAAAAGAAGGTTATTCCAACAGGAATGATGATTAGATTCCCCATCATCATGATGAGCATTATCAAGTCCCAGTAAAACCTACAACACACAAAAAAAAAACACAAGGATGAAGATATTGATTTAAAATGTATTATTTAATTTAACATCCATACAGTGCAAAGATGACAAGTATATTTAAAGAATAATGTAATGATTGAGGCCAGTAAATAAAATACTGAACACTAGTTATTTCTTCATTATTTCCTTTCCAGAGAAATACTGAAAAACGTATGAATTTTCATTTTTGTTCATTTGAGTGAACCAGTGATCAGATCATTTGGAGAACTGAATGTGGAAAATAAAATATTCTTACATAATATGTGAATATGCCAAAGCTATCGTTCCTCAACAGTGTAGCTTCAGAATTTCATTAGTTACCTTCTGTGTAACAATCTCTTTGACAATGCCTAAACTAAAATAGAGGTAAATGGATGCAACTGCCGGGCCTATTCATGTCTACAGTATGCAGAAATGCAGAAATTGAACATTTTGAAAGATCTGTGTCTTAATACGGATCTCTGCAAGTGGAATCGTCACACATCCCTTGCAGTGCACTATCAGTACAGAATCTATGCGTAAATAATTATATTGTGACTTAGAAATCTGCTCTCTCATTTTTTTATTTATTTTTTTTGCAAAATATATAGGGGAAAAAATCCCATCACCTGCTAGATGGAATTTTCATAGATTGAGAGATTACATGCTTGCAGCCATACATGATAACCCACACTATCAAACTGCGTGACAAGATTTGTGAAGCCAAAATGACTTTCTTCTGGGCCATCTCTGTGCAGTTGCATCTGAAATGAATTTTCTGGTTTTCAATGTGGTTCATGCTTACAGAGTCCTTTCACATAGCCTACACTGGGTTTTATTCAAAAGTATATCCAGATAAACTATAAATGCACGGCAATAATACAGTGCTAATATAAAAACACTGCTTTTTGCTACCAATAATTCAAAACATTTGGACGTTAATGTTATTGTGAATATTTAGGAATGCAAATGAGAATTTTGAGTGTTTTAGTACATGATGGTACATTTAATGTGCTTCCATTGATCTTGTTTCTGTCTGCTGTAAATCCAACCAGTGCAGTTACTGTTCCAGGCACTGTTTGCTGGCTGGCCCATTGGTCAAAATATATGATTATGAACAGATTTGAATGAATGAATTTAGCAAATTCATTTTTTTTGAAAACCATTTGAACGCATGCACACACACACACAAACACACCCATGTGTATTCCTCATTTGGTACGGCTATGTAGCCTGAATTGTTTAATAGGTAAATTTATTTAATTGAATTTTACAGCATATCAACTGTTATTAAAAAACACAATACTGCTACACATTAACATTTCTCAGACATACACGTTTTGCATCAGATAAAAGTAAGATGGAGTAACTAACATGCTTATAATTTGGCATGTGAAATCAATGAAACTAGAAAGGAGAAATGCATGCTGAGGGATTGAATATCCTCCTCTGATCATAAATTATATGGCTAGGCCAAGAACGGATGGCAACATTTTCCACTTACAGCAGGTAGGCCACCCACTACTGATTTCTCACCTTAAACCTATGACGTATGCCCCCTCCTTTTTTAATTGGATTGATCTGAACATTAATGATAAGTGGTCATGGCTAGCATGTTTGTATGCAATAACAGTAACCAGTAATTACACTTCTGATTGAACCAGACAATAATTCGAAGGAAGGTCTAATTGATTGTTCACTAGTGAGAAATAATGGATTTTTCAGAGGTATTGAAAAGTCTAGCATGGATGCTCTTATACTGCTGTACCATGAAGGAGAGAAGCACTGCAATTTGTAATCAATCAGAAGCTATTTTGGTAAACCAAATCTAATCTGGATAGTGGCGCACACTCAAACAAGCTTTCAGACAAGAACGTATGTACCCAAACCTCAACAAACAGTCACACCCAAAATACACCGAAAAAACATGCGTGTTCATGCAAAATAATGGCCATGTGCACAAAGCCTGTCTTCCAGCCTGTCACCCGCTGGTGTCAATCTCTCCTATTAGAATTCCCACACACACACCTTCTCTTCTTATCACTTCAATGCCATCATCTGGCTTACATGACTTTCATTTTAACAGCCCATCTTTTAGCTCGGAGCCCTTGGGTAAAAATGCCATAGCTCTGTAAGTGTTCATTAAATCTGAAGGTGCATGCAAGCAGCAAGGGTCAGAATTACTAATTTTTGTAAAATGTCATTGGACAGCAAAAAGCTCTCTGTAATATTCATGCCTGTTAGAAAAACTGTGTTTTTTCTATTTTCTGGCAAAAAATTATACAACGCTGTTTTTTTCTTTCATGTGAAATAATAGCAAGCACTGAGATTAAGTCTTTATTTCTTGTATTTCTTCCTGGTTTTTACTAAATGAAAGATTATTATCAAGTGGATATTGTCATTTAAACCACAAAATGTCTGACTGCTTCCATTTTCTACAACAGACAGATGTTCCTCTTCTCTTTTGCAGTAATGCATTTTATATTCCATGCTCATTTTTAGTGTTGATGCAAAGTTTACAACTTAACAAATAAAATAAAACTTTGAAAATGTCAATCATGTAGTAAAATATCAATTAGTCAGGAATAGCACACAAGTTATACAGAATAAGAAGCCTAATACCAGACAAACTGAAAACATGGGTTTGGACAAGCAATTTGGAGTAAAAACTGACATCAAAGAATCCCTGCTAGACAGGCATGTTAATTTTGATCTCCCTGCATGTATTACATCAGTTTTCACGAGTGCTTCTTGTGCGTTGGTACAAGCAAATATCTCGGGGGAGCTCGGGCGAGCTTCCCTAAATGTCCTGGGCACTGATAACAATGCACAGCCATGAACTAAAATAGATGCTTTCAAGAATCCTATCTCCTGCTCAAACTCTCTGGTGCCACCTATGCAGGAGACTCTCTCCTTGGTAATGGATCTGTTTTACTACACAAACTGAGAAGCCTTGTTTTATAAATATCAAAGGATCATGTGTCAGATAGTTACCTGAACTTCAATTAAATGGTCATCTTCTCCACCAAGAATATCCACACTATTTATTTTTAACTCAGCAAGCCTTCCTATAAGCCTGAGTAATCTATTAGCATGCAATATAGTGGCAGAAAAAAGAACACATTTGGAAGTGTTGACCCTAACACAATGGCTGCAGTCAAGTTAACCTGAAATTAACCATGATGATTGCTAACAAACATTAAGCATTTATTTAATATAACTTTTAACTTATATATACATATATACACATACACAGTACTGTGCAAAAGTATTAGGCACCCTAGATTTTTAAATATAATATATAGTATATATTTGGTCTTAGATGTTTATTTTTTGTTTTCTGCATTAGTGTGTCAGTAGAAAAGAGCAAATTTGAGATTTCCAAACATGAATTTTCCAAAAAAAAATTTTTTAGAGATACATTTTTGTATTTTGTTAAATGAAGTAACATTTTAAGTAATAGACTACTTTTCAGATAAAAACTGGATCAAGGGTCTCTGGGATTACCTGGAGAGCCAGAAGCAAGTGAAACAGCCAAAATCTGCAGAAGAACTGTGGCAAGTTCTCCAAAATGCTTGGAACAACCTACCAGCCGATTTTCTTATAAAACTGCAGGACAGTGTACCTAAGAGAACTGATGTAGTTTTAAAGGCGAAGGGTGGTCACACCAAACACTGATTTTATTTAGTTTTTTACTGCTATTTCCTGCTCTTTATGTTATTTTTTTTTCGATATGTATAACCTTTCATTTCATTATTTTTGAAAGCATCTTAGCTGTACAGCATTTTTTTACAGGTGCCTAAGACTTTTGCACAGTACTGAATATATATATATATATATATATATATATATATATATATATATATACAGAGAGAGAGAGAGACCAAAGGTGAGAAGGGTGGAGCAAAATAGTTCTATATTGCTTATATTGCTTGTACTGATATTTACTGTACACTGAAGGCTCACTGTTGCACAAAATCCACAGGATCAGTTAGGGCAGGGCAGACTGTGAGAGGCTGACACTGTACCGTCACAAGTCGGCCATATGACCTGACGACTGAGCCTGCCAGTCACATCATCATTACAGAGGAAGTGCAGAGGCTCCACCCTGAACACATATCCTTTCAGGATTACTTTTGTGTGTGGAAAAAAAAACAATTACATAAACAAATAATATCAAATGGGAAGTCATTTTATATAAGCTTTAATCATATAGAAGCTTATACTGTATATCCATAAGCATTGGGGACAGTGCTGCAAAAAAAGAAACATGGTACAAAGGCCTGTTTGGCGTTGTGTTTTTTTATCCAGCTATATGGCAGAGTAGAATTGAGGACATCGTCCTGCACTGTAGGTAAGAGCATATCTCTGCTAATTGGAGAGATACCAGAGGGTATCAATTAGAAAAATGGGAGGCATATAGAAGCGGTTTCATTCTACATTAGGACATATTTCAGATCAGTAAAAAGTAAAAACAAGCATAAACAATGCAAATCAAACATGCTCTAAAATGCAGCATCCCTTGGTTTTAGATTTCAAAGGCCCTGATGTGTGAAATGTGTTAACATCCATGCATTTCTTCATATTGAAGTGATCAATTTGTGAGGCAATGGTTTAAGACTGGGAGGGCATTTACATTCATTAGAATGCAGTCAGTGTAATAATGAAAATATGTCCATACACAGCAAGATCTATTAATCCAGGCAGTGATCATTGTACAGTCTTCAATACATGACTGCAAGCTAAGACATTTGCTCCAGTGCAATACAGAGATACCTCACACTGAGATGCTTTACATCTGAAGACAGACATCCTATGACTGATCACAAAGAATAGCTCCTCCAAAAAGCCATCACACCACCTCTTGCATGAAACCTTTCTGGACGCTATGAATAATAAATATTACTAACCTGACATTAATCTTTAAGTAGCCTTTGTATTAAGAGAATGTTGCATATTGGGTTTCCCGTCCTTTAATGCACGCACAAAGGCTGCATGAAAGCAGTTGTTGTTCGTTAGTTGTTTCTATATTTTGTTGTTATTCATTCACCCATCCATATTAATAATGTTGAGATCCTGTGTGCTGCACACAGAGGCTGTAATACAATAGTCATATTATATTAAACCTATACTCCATGGCTCTATAGTAAAAAAAAAAGAAAAGAAATGTAAACAAAATTTCAGGATGTAGACTAAGGAATGTTCAGTCTACCATTGTGTGTCCATTCCCTGCTGTTGCAAGTAGCAGGGTATAGAGTAGCAGTACTGTTTCAATCAAGTGCCTTGGATACAGAAAGCAGCGATGACAGCATTTGTGCTTCCTTAACATTGCGACAAGTGCGCAGACCACCACTCTCTCCCATCTAAAGCCCACTGAAGGGTGTTGGGACAAGAGGATTGAGGCACCCGCCCTGGACTGGGGAAATCTAATCTCCAGTGATGACAAATCCTCTTGAGGGACAACATGGAAGACCTCTTGCGGGAGTCGCATGGCCTCTCCGTTGTCTTCAAGGATAAAAACAAGCTAAATCTAACTGTAAAAGCATTCTGTTTCACCATTGTGATCAACTAGGATGCCACATAAACATCTAATTTGTCATGATTCAGGTCTATTTCACTATAAAAAGTATGAAAGTCTACTCTATTCATTATATAGGTAACTGTTTTGTTTCACTGACAGTTACCTGGATATAGCTTTCAATCCAATGGAACCCAGGACTAATTGTGTTTCCAGTGCTCCTGAATAATGGGAATTTGGAAAATTCTTCCAAGCATGAAACAATATTTTCTGCTCACATTTAACGGTATATGCTCTAGGTGATTTTAGAGGGCGTAAAGTTAATTGACTTGTTACATCATTGTAAAAGCTCTACCGTAATCGCATTCAGCGTCACGTTGTAAAGCACGAGAAAATCCCAGCTCACCATTAGTTTACATTCTTACAGTGAAGTTTTAACATGGGTTCGCCAGCCCCTACCACACACTCTCCA
Organism: Anguilla anguilla; assembly: GCF_013347855.1. Classification (NCBI taxonomy): domain Eukaryota; kingdom Metazoa; phylum Chordata; class Actinopteri; order Anguilliformes; family Anguillidae; genus Anguilla; species Anguilla anguilla. The sequence goes on along the minus strand of NC_049214.1, from coordinate 20,306,694 downwards.
TACAGTTAGGTTTTCACGATTGAAGTACTGCCCTGCGTCCGCATACACGCAACCACGTCGTTTCCCTCCTATGATCCTGCTGCAGAGGTTATCACCATGGCATTGGACCACAGCGGAAGCTTTTTCAGCACCACGGACAGCGGTAGTTGCGATGAGGAAAGATTGTGAAATATGGTGAACGGGAACTCCTATAATCTGAATTGAAGACGAGGTGAATATTTAAAGCTGCACAAAGTACCTACCACGTATTTGTTTTGCTCATTAAATTAAAAGATTATTGTTTAGTCAGTCTACAACCCAATCAATGAACCGAGGAGACAAAAAATATAGCCAGAACTACCCTGTGGACTAATCGTACTTGCCGAAAGCACATGTTAAAGCACGAAACTATCCCACCACACAAGAAATAAGCATCTTCGTTGCTCTTTTACTGTGCACTACACAAGCAGAAAACGGTAGCGCCCGCTGAACAGATTGCAAATAGCAACTCCCTTCCATTTCCTTCACCAATCGACGACATGCACTTTGTGTTATGTGAGCTTCTCCTTTTAGAAGGCATTGATTAAAACCTGTTGTAGAAAGTAGCCTACCTATTAGTACAGGATATTAAGATGTGTATATTTTTTAAAGTAGCAAAACTGCAACTGTCTCAGTGCGCAGTATGGTGACGTTTAAAACTGCATAGTTCGAGAAATGTCAGTGAGGTGCAGGCAATAGCTTATATGCTTCGCAGCTAACAAAGATCTGCATGCAATATACAATCACAATGACGATGAACTCTGTAAGAACCTCGCTGTCCAAAGTCTTGCACACTGAATTCGTGCACCATTCCTTTTTATAGATGAAGGGCAAACATTACATTCATTGATTAAATACAATACCACATCTCTAGAAATCTACAATCGTCGTAAATCTATTATGTGCCACGCAAAAGAAAGAAACCCAAATAACAAGCTTTATAAAAAGGTAATGAACAGCTCCGTGCACTGTTCGATGTTGATGTAGGCTAGTTGTTTCCTTATTCCCGTCTGTTTAGTCGCAAATCACGTTATGCTGTTTTCCCCCACATTTTTTTCTGCAGTATTCTCCGCATATAAATGTTAAAGGGAACATCAAATATTAAACGCCAGACCCTGGGACAATTGTCAATTCCCACGTTTATCATTTTACGCATACAGTATTTATCAAAATGTTACTGCAGACTGATAGGCTAATTATCGTAAGAAACAGAAAAGTATTTATGCTGCTTCATTTATTGGATTCTATCGCATATCTATACAAATACATCCCCATCCATGAATTGTTTGCACTGTACATCTACGTACATTTCATCACAACGCTACCTATACCTATATTTTGCGCCATTTATTATTTTTTTTATCAATGCCTGAAAACAATATATGACAGTATAAAATAACTGTCATTATAAAAGCAATGCCTTATTTTTCATATTATCACAGAACGTCTGACGGTGTTGTAATTCACGTCCATGTATTTTATTTGTATTTTTTTTTATCAAGATGACATTCACCATCTTATTTCACAAGGACATTCCATTTATTTATTTATATTTCTGAATTGAACGCAAGTCCAATCAAAAATGATGCAGTTGTAAATTTCAACGCACATTTCAATACTCGACTGTATTTATACATAAAACAGATTCTGCATTAAACAGCGCGTGCCCGTGCAGATGGTAGGATGGATGGTGTGCTGCGGACCTGAGTGAGTGACGGCATGGGCAAGAGAAGGTGACTTTCCACTCCTTACCTAAAATCGCTATATGGGTGAATGATCCAGTATCCTGCCGTTTGAACCCTTTCTTGTTCTTTCTCCACTGCTTTCTGACTGCCGAACATTCGCAGGGAGAACTTATTGACACCGGGCTGCATCATTGCCCCGAATTGCCGCTGCATAAAGCCGTATTGCCGTGATGCCCCATCAAGATCGTCGAAACCAACCATGGCTTCTTCCCGATCACCCTTGAAGCCAACAGAGTTGCTGTGCTCTTTCACATTCTGGCTTCCCATGTTATTCTTCTGTATCGAGTCTTGCCTCTGGAATACATTATTCCCATCCGTTTTTTCGTCTTTGTTGCTGGAGAATGAATTTGATTTATCTTCCATGGTTTCAGACACTGCGGTCCCCTAGTTCGGAAGACGGGCTCCGTGCAGAACTCAAGAGGACCCGCTGAAAGCTCTCCTGTTTCATTTGATGTCCTTCAACCGCTCAGCTTCGCTGCCTCTGTTGCGAATGCTGCAAACTGAGACAGGGAGTTCTGGTGAACCTGGCTGATCAGGTTTCCTGGGTTACCGCCATCTACCGTTAGGATTTACAACTCACCCTCCTCGTGGCATTGCGGTTTAAATGGCAGAGGGGCGCTCATGCAGGCTCGTGCATTTGATTTCCATAATATATTCCATAATAGTTTTCACATCATTGTTGACGGCCAGGATACAACGCCATAGCTTATGGTTGTCGTACGCCACTGCAACTGTTTGTTATTCAATTGTATGATAGGCCTACATTTGGACATGGAAACGCAAAATCTATATCTGCTTCTGTTTAATTCAGTCCATCAATTAGGCCACTGTGCATAATTTACTTAAAATGTAATGAATGCATTATATAATTTTGATATTAAAAAAGTTATTTATTTTGGTTCTTCTGCCTTTAATGTATGCCTTCACATATATGTAACATGTAATTTATTAAAGTACAATATGGCTTATTTGGTAATACATACACAGACACACACATGCACGCGCGTGCACACACACACCCTCATATATAAATACTCAGTGGCCACTATATTAGGTACACCCGCCAATTAACGCAAATAGCCTGCTCCTCCAAACAATGAATCATGTGGTTGCAACTCAAAGTATATAAAGCATGGAGACATGTTAAAGAGGTTTAGGTGTTTTTTGATCAAATATTAGAATGGGTGATTTAAGCATGATCTTAGCAATTTTGCTGGGGTATGATTGTGGGTGCCAGATGTGGTGGTTCCACCATGAGGTTGCAGTGAGAATGTGATCACTGAACTTGAGTGATTGAAGTTGGCAAAAACATTGCCTGGTTTGACAAATCTTGATTTCAGCTGCAACATGCAGATGGTAGGGTGAGAATCAGGAGTAAACAGTATAATTCCCAGAATCCATCCTGCCTTGTGTCAACAGTGCAGACTGGTGCCGATGGTGTAATGGTGTGGGGAATGTTTTCTTGACACACATTAAGCACCTTTATCATCATTTGAATGGCACAGCAGATCTAAGCATTGCTGCTCACCCCTTCATGTCCACAGTCTACCCTTTTTCAAAAGGATACTTCTAGCAGCATAATGTGCTATGTCACAATGCACGCATCATCTCAAGTTGGTCCCACACATATGACAGTGTCTTCAGTTTACTCCAATGACCTGCACTGTCCCCAGAACTCAATCCAAAAGAGCACCTTTGAGATGAGGTGGAATGGGATTTTGCAACAAGAATGAGTGGCCATCTGTAGAAATCTGTAGAAACGGCGTTATGCTATTTTCTAATGGACAAAAATCCCTAAGGAATGTTTTCAGCACCCTGCTGGAACAGTTACTCAAAGAATTCAGGCTGTTCTGGAGACAAAAGGGGGTCCGACCCAGTATTACATTGGTGTACCTAATGAAGTGGTCACATATTCTTAACTTAGTTTCAAATTGCATATAGATGAATTCTTTGTCAACTGGACAAAGTTAGGCTTGTATTTCATAAATAAATCGGGTTTTAGTGAGAAAATTCATTTTAGCTACATATAGCTAAAAAAATAAAATAAAAGCTGTTTTAGACAATGGAGACATACTTGCATGCTTCCTCCTCTACTTTATATGCTGTGGTTTAGCACCTCATTTCAGGTGCTAAATCAGTAACCCAGCATTGCCTGCTATATAAATGGTTTGGGTTGACTTCAGTACATCTGCATAGATTTCTCCACTGGTATATACACACACATAGTTATCACCTCCGCTCAAGTGGTGTGTCCCTCATCCCTCTACTGACAAGATAGCAACATATCCAAGGATCCTAGGGATACAAATTCCTGATTTCATGTGATTCATTGTTTAATTTAAAATGTAGTCACAAGCAGAGTAATACAGAACTATATAAATCTATGGATGCATGACTGCTAAACTATAAATCTGGCATAATACTCATGATGCACTTTTGAATCTTGTCAGTCACCAGAGGAATGGGGATGGTAACATAAACATTGGACATCCTTCATCCGTTGCCTAAACTAAAGATATTCTTAATAAGGCACACACATATTTTGTTTGGCCACACATTTTCAGGCCTCAAGTCAGTGTGTTATAACTGTTCCTAAGAGCAATATAAGTTTAACTTTCTTCTGTTTATGATGATGATGATGGTAATGCTGATGATGAAGATTATTATTATTATTTCAGAAAGATTGAGAGGGAAGTTCCCACAGAACACATTCAAACATTTATTTGCATTTGCAAACGTCACTGCACTACTTCAATGCACTATGCACTGTAGATCACGTTGGGTCAACCATGTCTGTAACAAATATGAAATACTTCAGCAAATACAGCCGAAATTAATAAGAAGGGGAGCCAGAATAACAGAAAAGGATTTGCACCATGTCCCTACCTCATACGTCCACACAAATTACTGCCTATGACTGTAAGAGGAAAGTGCATTTACTGTAATAATAATAATTTGCCCTTTTCTCCAGCTGGGCTATCGAATTTGTTTGCATGCCAGCTGTTTCCCCAGCAGGCCAGTTTACACTATAATTATTATTTTGTACCTGTAGTTGGGGAAAATGGTGTATAAGTTAACCAAAAAGGTAATTCCACATTTATTTTAAATTGTAATATAACGTTCACATTTAAACAAAGGTTTCACTACCTTTTCGGCTAACTTTTGCAACATTTTTCACCAACTACAGTTGCACTTTCTTAGATGACGCTACCATCCATTCCTTCGTGGATTGAGTGAAATGTCCTCCGAGGCGTGGCAGAACCAGAACAAAAACATTCCACTCCATCCTCTGGAGGCTTGTCCCCACTCTCATCCTAGGGAAAAAACCAGCATTTTACTCGAGCAATATGCAAAACATACTTTACTGAGTCATTGAACTCCTCTGCTTGAGATATAGTTCAGATATATCAGTTTTTGCATTGATAGGGTAGAAATAAAAAAATGGTTCTACTACAGATGTATATTTCTTACACAGTCGTATAAAAGTGCAGTGCATGTTTGTTTCCAGCTGTACACTGTGCATACAGGTATGTACAAAAGGGGTCACTTTATTAGGCACACCAATCTAGTACTGGGTAGGACCCTCTTTTGCCTCCAGAGCAGCCTGAATTCTTCACAGCATGGATTCAACAAGGTGCCAGACACTTTCAGTATTTTGGTCCATGCTGACTCAATAACATCACTATGTTTTTTTCAGATTTTTCAGCCACAGATGCATGCTGTGAACCTCCCATCCACTATTGTGACATGGCACTATCCTGCTGCAAGTATTCATTTGAAAAAGGGCCTACTGTGACCATAAAGAGATGCACATTGTTAGCAACAATGCTTAGATAGGCAGAGGCATTCAAATGATGTTCAGTTGGTACTACTGTGGAAATAAATCATTCCCTATATCATTACACCATGATTAGCCTGCATTGTTGACACAAGGCAGAACAGATTGACAAGTTCTAACCCTACGATCTGCATGTCACACCAGAAATAGAGATTTGTCAGACCAGACAATGTTTTTCCAATCTTTAATCACCCAGTTTTGGTGATTAAGGTTCGATGCATTGTGTGTTCAGGGATTCTGCACACCACTGCTGTAAACTGATGCTATTTAAGCATTTGTGACATTTTTGTCAGCTTCAACGAATCTGCTCATTCCCCTCTGATCTCTCTGATTGACAAGGTGTTTTTGTACACAGAACTGCCGTACTGTAGTACATGAAAATCCCAGGAGGCCAGCTGTTTCTGAGATGCTGGAGCAACCACATCTGGCACCAACAATTATACCACATTGAAAGTTGCTTTGATCCATCTTGCCAATTTTTGCTCTTCTATCCTGGAAGAGACCACTCCCATCAGAATAGGTGAATCAAGATTTGTAAAACCAGGATAAAGTTTCATCACTCATCACTCTGAATAACTTGTATGTATTGATTTGCAGTGACCCTTCCCCCTAAGGGGACAAGTGGACTCAAACCATGCCAGTGAAATGCCCCCCACAGCATATTAGAGCCACCGGACCCAGACTCACTGTAGGTGTCAAGCATTCACACTTTGAGAATATGGTGATGGATGACTCATCTGACCATATTACTTTTTTCCACATCTCTGTAGACCAGTGCCTGTGGTTTTTGCACCACTAAACTCTCAAATGTGCATTTGTTTTTGCAATGTGGGGTTTATGCACCATCCCTCTCTATGTAGCTGTCAACGGACTGTTCTTGCTGACACAGTCTGATTATGTCCTGTATTCACATTCTCAGTCACCTGAGGAAGAGTTGCTCTTCTATTTTTCCTTACATATCACACTAATGCACAAGCATTATGGTCACTGAATGTGCACTTTCAACCAAACTTTCCGACCGTATTTACTAATGTCTTCTCCATAGATCTAGATGCAGATGTCACTTTAGTCACTGGTCCTATTGAAACACTAGCCAGTTGAGCAGTCTTTGTTACTGAAGCTCCTGCCATCCGTGCCCCAATAATGAACCTTCTTTCTCTTAAATATTTTCCTCTCGCCATCTTGAATCCAAAATGAAGGTCAACTGGGCCTGCTCAGCATTTTTATACATGCTTCAGAGCATGATAGGATGTTAATTGCTTAATTGTATCATGCAGTACACCTGTATGGAAGCATCTGCATTTGTTATGTTTCTCCGCTCATTTATTCACGTTCAACCAAAAACTGATTTGTCACCTGTCTGTGTGTGTGTGTGTGTGTGTGTATGTATATACATATCTATGTGGAAGGAAATACAATATTATATTAAAATACTGTATGCTACAATGATTTCATTTTTGAAGGACAATTAAAGGTTTAACCACCTTAAATGAACTCAGAATTATCTGTCTACAGAGGCTGCTCTGTGGTTGCAACCAGTTCTGCAAATGACATCTGATCACGTTATTTGATGCTACAGCATTTTGAAAGGCTAATCAGAGGATATAGTCATATATATGAAACTCATCTGGAAAGATCATAAGCCAGAAAAAATTGCAACCAAAAACAAGCATTTGAACAGGCATTTTCATATGAAATTCCCTTCTCAATCCTCTCTCAGGAAAGAAATACAAATAACTATAACAACAATAGTATTTTGACTGGCTGTACAAAAAAAAACAACAAAAAAAAACCCGCCTCATTTCAGGAATAGAAAAAAAAATCATCACATGTCTCTGAGCTTATAAACTGTAGGTTTGTTTTACTAAAACCCTCTAAAACCAGATACCCATGTAAAGGGGCAAAATTGAAAATACAAAAACCATTTCCTTCGATCTTGATGCTCCAATGCTGAAAATTTAGGTGTGTAGTTAGTTCCATATGTCTGTAAAAGTAATACTTAATTACTTGCATTAGTTTGTTTCATTGATTGTCTCAGAAAAAAAATTATTAGTTAGTTTTAGATTTTTCAGTTTTGCATTGTTTGGTTATACAGGTTAACTGATGTTGAGATATTGAAATCAGTGATCAGGGATGTAGAAAAACATTCTGGGCCTTTGAGTCTCAGTGCTCCCCTCCCCATCTTCAAGTCAAATACACCTTCAGACAATCGAATAAATTAACTGTCTGATTATACAGGCACAACCTGTATGCAGTCAGTGCCTCGCCTATTTTATCCATTGATTCTGTTTAATTTCTGAGTCCAAGCCCTTTGAAGGCTGCCCTCTAGATTGGAGCCCTGAGTAGTCAGTTACACCATTAACCCCCTCCCCAGCCCTCATTTGCAGAACTCTTGTGAATGCTTGATGAATATTTCAAGAATATTCCACATAACATCTCTCTGACAAAGTGTGTGGCCTTATGTAACGATGGAGCCATAACAATAAGTGTTTGTCGAAGTGAATTACTGGTGTATGCAAGGCACACCGCCATCATATATACTCTCAACACACTTTATGGTTCACAGGGACCCAGTCATCACCAGCAAGTTAAATCTTGAACTTAGTTTTGTGTTTTAAGCAATCACTATGATGATTCTCTATCATTTTGAAAAGAGCTGACTTTTGCATGAAGCAACATTAACACAAGTATTTGAATTTCACTAAGCACTACCTGATTGTTAGTCCCAAACCAGAAAGTTTGCTTGTGTAATTTGAATATAAATTCCGACTAACAAATCTTTCATAATTTACAGATGTTTTTTTTTTGGAATTGCGTAAGTTGATACAATGCAGTGCTAATGCTGTCCAACTATATGAGAATCTTGAAGCCTTTGTGAAAAAGGTCAAGGGATGGTATTTGCAAGTAGCAGAGATGAGCATTTCTTGATTTTCATCTTTGGAGGAGCTATCTGAAAATGATGTAATTATATCCTCGTTGATGAACATCATCTAATCTCACTTGCGTGCAGTCAAATTTCAGAGTCTATTGGCAATGTGACAAAAACCAGATTGACTTCCCAAATACTGAGACTACAATGGTCAAGTTTATGGGGCATAGAAGAAGATTAGCTGTGAAACTGGATAATCTAACTGATAATAAAAACAAATCCCACCTTAAAAATGCATCAAGAATGACCTGCAGCTTTGCCTGTCCACAGACTGCCCAATATAAATTAAATGATTCTGTTCCATTAGATAATTGCAATTAGACAGTGTTTAAATGTCCAGTAGTTTGAACAAAAAATTAAAATTAAAACAAAAATAAGACCAATGACATTTATATATCACATTTGATAATGAGGCTTTTGCTTTCTTTCTCTGTGGTCTTCTCAGAGGGCTGTAGCTTTAAGACTCTTGACTCTTGAAAGAATGGCCATTTCCAGCATTAAGTTACCTAAAGTGTTCACACCCCTCTCTGCATTACCTCAGTGTGCACTAAATGGCATTTTTCAACAGGTCCAAAGGCCATAGAACGTCTATGTGCTAACATTCAAAATCACTAAGATCTTCCATGCATGGGTGGGCATTATATACCATTACCATTATAACCGGTAATATTTAACCTTTGCCTTAACCTTTGTGCAATTACTTGCAAATGCATGTGCTGGATCTAATGAAAATGAAAATGTGAATAAACCTAAATTAATAAAAGGTAATAAGCAAAATAATATTGCTGCATACATGGAGTAATCATAAGTTTCTTTTCTAAAAATAAAAAAATAAAAAAACAGAGCAAAGAATATGGATGGCATTAGCCATGTTTGTTTGACACTTAAAATATTCTTGGTAGAATTAAAGTCTGGTTGCCATCGCTGGTTTGAGAGGTGCAAAGGAGTACACAATAGAAAGAAGACTCAAAAACAATATGCTGAGACAGCACAAAAGGTAGGAGATAGATCTTCATGCCACTCGAGAGTCATTTCCTTCCAGGTTTGTTGCCCTGTTGACTTGCTAAGTGCACTGTAGTAATCCAAGGGATTGGCAAGTATTTTTAGTAATGGATTTACTCGCTCGTGCCCTGGAGTTAATCCTTTGATGGCATGTGAAGACTTGAATAGCCATGAACCTATCCATCACTCTGTACTGAAACTGGATGTCCATTCTTTTGATAGACAACATCTTTACATTGATAATAAAAATGTTTTTAAAATAATTTAATAAAAATAATTAATTTTGTTAAAATTGTAACTATCAAGTACATTCTGTGTTAAATTGGTAATTATAATGTAAGATTTGTGAAGTTTATATGGTAATTATAAAGGAAGTTCTTTGTTGTTAATGTCACAATCCCTATAATAATATGCTAGTCATCACACCATATTCAAATAAAGATTAAAGGTGCAGTGTGTTTGCATAACTAGTAGCCCTACTGATCAGACATCCATTGTTGCCACCTAGTAAACATTGCCTAATTATAACCTTTGCCAGTGCCATTTCAGAAAATGTTCTCTGAATAGAACGAAATACTGAGGAGTAAAATTTGAGAAAATAGGCAGGCTTGTTTGTCTTTTAATCAAGGATTCTGTGGGAGAGCATTAAACATCATGATTAAAGGGCATTCGGGTTTGAATTAGGCTACATGTGAATATCTCTGATTTAAAGGAGAATTGTACTATTCAAGTCATCATTGAATTTGATGTTATTCTTTGTCTTCATTGTAGTATGAATGCAACATCATTTACAGTATGTGTTTTGCAGATATGCTTTAATAATTATATATGTTAAAGCAAATGCAGACATTTCTGTAAGAAAATTTCAAGAAAATGCAAGAAAAATTCTGCATTCATCATCGCATACACATATGCACAAAAACAAAGGTCAGCACGTGTGTCATAAATTCCATACAGATTATTTGTAGGAACATTTTCAGGGGCACATTAGGAACGAAAGTAAGAATAATTTACAAAACGTTTTGTGAATGCGGCTCGATGATTTGAATGAAAAACATTTTTCTCTCCGACTACTCTGACTAGCCCACTGTGCGCTTGCCCCTGACATTTGCACCAGAAACAGGACCAATAGAAATAGTGAATGTTATTGAGCAAAAGCATTTCAGCACATATTTAATCCTCTGAGGAGAGATTGGACCCTGGCCTTCCTAGAATCATCAGCAGAACATTCATGGAAGGATATTACCTATTGTGGTCATTTATAAAGTTGACTAGCATTGGTTACAGTAGCAAGACACCAGCAAAAACAACTGTGCTGAAGAGGTTTCATTGTTTGATTTCATCATTGAACAGTCGTCCATTTTCATTAGATACAAGTGAAATCTAACATTTTCTTTTCCATTTTAAAAGTTTTTTTTTTATTTTTTTATTTTTTTTTAGAAATGGAGCTTTAAGTGCTTCTGAAAATCGGCCAATGAGCACTTTAATGAAAACAAACATAGCAGAGGTTTTCAGTGCAAGACTTGTAGTTGGTCATAGTTTTTATTTACAATTTAATACACAGTACTCTCATCCATGGCTCCATGTTAAATTAATATTCATATGATAACTTGAGGCAATACTACTCACAAATGGTCAGCTGCTAAGAGCATATTGTCCAGAGTCAGAGTCCTTATGCTCTTGAAAGGGCAAATCTATTTTGGAATAGGAAATAATCTGGAGAGGAGATTCAGAATAATTTTGATGTTGCGGGAGAACTGAGGACAAAATGCCCTTGCTATTTATAATGGCTTTCCTCTTTGCAGTGAATCTACAAGGACCCGTGTCATTTTTTAATATATTTTTTTCAAGTGGGCAACAATGGCTTTACATGTGAAAATTGATTCAACCAATGTCATGCTATGGCAATTTAGACAATTTTCAAATGAATAGAAATTAATTTGATTCAGAAAGCCCAGAATCTGTTGTAGTGCCGTTTTGTTGGTTTGTTTGAGGGCAAGAGTGCCATACCATTCAAACTGCATGAACACTCACATAACAATAGGCTTCTGAATGGTCCACAGTGTAGTGACATTAAAGGTGTTTTAAAAATAATTCTGTCCTGACACCACTCCACAGATAATTATTATTAATGCTTTAATGTGTGAAAAGGTTTATCATATGTCCTCTAAGCAAGATATGTCACTTTACTCATTCATACAGTACAAAGTTATTATAAGAATGTATCATTCTGATCAGTAGAACCCAATTTCTTTGAATAGGTATTTAAGGAATATTTATAGGAGCGAATTTAAATCAACAATGTGATCTGTCAGAGATAAACATGTTACAAAATACAAAAATAAAAATAATGAAAATATAAATTATTCCTAAAATTAGCAGCAAAACAGCAGATATCAGCTCACACAAATAAATTGTTTTTACTGACCCATTCATTTTTAACCCTATTTTTGTTTTGTGAAATTGCAATGTCACCTACTCCAAGGACTGTCTCATCACTGCAGTGCCATCAGTTCCTTCAAGTGAGCACAGATAAGCACAAACTGTCCTGCAAAGCGATGCTTGCAAGCCACAGCTTCTCTCACTCTGCAGTCCAACAGCTGCACAGCCACTGGAGCGGCATTGTTGGCAGAAAGCCGTAGACACTTGATCAAGCAGAGTGGCACAGAATGAGACTGGGCTGCAGTTTCCTAGCATTTGTTCCCTGCATGTAGGGACAATGCGCCTTACAATAGACCAGGAGCAGTGATTCAATAGTATAAGGAGCATATAACACTGACATTGTCCATATGTCATGGCCTTCCGAGTCACTATTGTAGAGCTGAACCAAATGACACAGGTATATTCTGGAATGGCTTCAATTTCCATCAACTATGCTTGCTTTTTATTTTTTCTTGTGGCAGTTAAGTCATACTCTTCCTGTAGAATTCCTGCTGTATGCATTTGCATCTTTTCATTTTAAGTGTTCATATTAGCATATGCATTTTTTTCATAAACAAATTATATATAGCAATGTAGCTAGAAGATTGAACACATTTTAACCAGTTAAGAGTAAATGCATACTTAATAACCACACAAAATGCCTGCATCTGCTTATGAAGGCTAAACTGCTTTCCTCTTCATAGTAAAATCAGGTTTACCATAATATATACAGAGGAGAATTGATGTCAGAAGATAAAGAGCTGTTATGTAATTAGTCAGCTTCTGAGGTTTTCAGCATTTTGGTACTGCTAATAATAGACACAGCCACATACCTCACAATGAAATGCTACACTTGGACTGAATTATTTAATTGGCTGGGACAGGTTACCAGCTTAGCAATAAACATTTATTGCTCCAATGATACAAGCCACCATGTCTCTGGCCATTGTCACATGCATGATCTGGAGTGGTTTTTATGAATGTATAATCCAGTGTTGCAACAGGCTTGCATCTTAAAGGGATCTCAGAATTCTCGACTGCTGACCCAAATATAAATCACATGTGGAAAGCAGGAGATTTTTTGGCATCAAATCCAGACAAATCCACTGTTACCGGTCACGCTTTTCCCTCAGAAGGTCAGCCATGAGCCGCACATCTGGGACACCTTCTGTCGGTGTTGGGGATGGGCGACTGTTCCTTTGGGATGGAGCTCAAGGTTTTGTCTGCGGAGTGACATCCAGTGGTTTTATTTATTTCCTTTGCGTAACTGCACGGCTGGTTAAGGGCATGTCCTGCTCTGCAAATCTCCCTGGAGCCCTATTCTGCTGGCTCAGCAGTGCTGCAAGGTTGAATATTATAAAACCAGGATGTGTCCTGCTGCGTCTCTTTATCATACACTGCTCCCTCAAGCAGTGAGACAGACATGATTAGGGTTCCTTCTTAAAGAAGTGTGCTACACAGAACAGGCCAAACAAAAAAAAACAACTTTACTTAATGCTACATCCAGGCTCAAGCATAGATTACCCTTCATAATCACTCAATAAATGAGATCAATTGAAATAAGAGATAAAATGAGAGACAGCATATTCACTGTTTCCACTATATTCACCGTAATTCCTTAAAAAACAGAATTCCAACTTTTAGTACAATATGACTTATGAACAAAACATTATGGCTACCTTGATTTTGACTATGAAGATAGTCATTAATGCTTTGGATAGCACTGTCACTTCACAGCAAGAAGGTCCTGGGTTTGAATTTGGCCTAAGGCTTCCTGTGTGCAGTTTTCATGTTCTCCCTGTGTTCGCATACTCTGGGTACTCCGGTTTCCTCCCACAGTCCAAGTTGGCTAACTGGAGACTCTAAATTGCCCATAGGAATGAGTGTGAGTGAATGGCGTGTGTGTGTGAGGGAGTGGGGGTTTTGGGAGACCAACCGCAACTGAATAGGGATTCTTTAAGCTATTCACTTGAGGTAGAATAACCATTAAGTCTCGAAAGAGACAAGGATAGGGGGAGAAGAACGAAAAGAAAAACAATACTCCTAAGGGAGAGTGTCCCAAAAAAAGCTCTAAACAACCTGCGTACTGGGTAAAAAACAAAAGCTTAAGGAGTATGAACTTTCTGAAAATAAAACAAAACTGCCTGTGCAGAAAACAGGGTAACTCAAAGAAAACAGACCTTGAACCGAGGCTGAAAAAGTAACACCCTAAAAGAAGAATTCTGAGTTTAGGTTGTGGCACTAACTTGTTGCCAACAATCCATTAAGCTAAAGACTGTTGTGCTAACTTTGTAGCTACAACAATCCAATACCGCAAACTCTCAATCCTATACCTTTACCACACTTGACAGTTTACCGGCTCTCGTGTAATGTAACACTGAAGCAAAGCTTATCGGCTTGCTAGGGGTTTAAATAGAAAGCCAACAGGTGCAAATTGTAAAAAGAGATTTGCATGCGTATAATTCAGAGACTGTAAAAAATATGGACAAAGCTACTGTGACGTCACCCATTGACTCCCCTTGGGTCTATAAAACACGTTTTGAAGCTCAATGGCGGGCGCGGCCATGTTTTCGATTTGGAGCCAAGTTCAGCGGTTCCGTGATTTTTATAGTGTGATTGACAGTCCGGTGCGGAAAAGCCCATCAACCTGAACAAACAATTGCAGAACGAACTCAAGGTAAGCTGACTGTCTGCCGTTATGTTTTAAAATATATTATCAAATGTTTACAGAGTTTAATTTCCATCCGTGACTGTACTGTGTCATGTAATCACATTATATGTATGACATTAATAATAAAATTATGTTCATTTATCTTCAATTAATGTTTCTCAGCAAAACGAATATGCTTAGCTAGCATATCAGCTTGCCAGTGAGCTAGGTAGGCTATCCGTGGTTAGCTCACGCATTAGCAATATGAACCACAGGGGGAAAAACATTGACTACACTGATGGTCAATCAAGATGCGTACTGGTGATTTTTTACTTGGCTAATTTTCATATAACTGTCTGGCAGACCTGCTGTTAACCAAGCAAGTTATCACCGTATGTTTTCGCCACAGTCATTTAATGAGCCAGTAACTGTTACTCCATCGCCCTTTGTGGTGTTCACTGGCTGGGTGACGCTAGCTGAACAATCATTCGCAAGTCACTTTTAAACGAATAAAAATTAAGACTGTCAGCGGTGATTAAGAAATCTACCAAGTATTTTAATAACTGATCAGCAGGTGTGTAAATATGACAACGCACTTTGTAGAGCAAGTTTTCCACCTGGTGCATGAAGACAAAAATAATGTACATTGAATTTCTAATTATTTGTTTTTTCTTGTAGATCATCAAAACTAACGGAGAAAAGCCAACATACGCAAGGAAGACCGATTCTGAGAACCACTGGCTTGAATGCTCTTGTCGGTCTCTTAAATTCTATAAACATGTTCCTTTCTAAATGTCAGTCTTACAATGATGGTTAATTTCGTTAAATTCTGTGTGTGTGATTTCACCGTGTGTTGTATGTTATCCAGCAAATTAAATCATAAACCTTAAGACTCTTAATTCGCTTTGTGAAACTGAAAATTCTGCAGTTTATCCCAAAATCGGGATAGTAGGTTTGTCACAACCGTGAAGCATGGCCCAGGTTGACATTTACGGAATGTACACGACTGACAAGCCGTCAAACACGTTTGACAGATTGAATATTTGCCGGTTAGGGTTAGCTAGCTAGGTTGCTAGTCAAATAGCTTGGTAGCCGAAGTTGCGAACTGTTTTAGCATACTGGACTACCAAATATAGCAAATAAGCGTTAGCTGATTACGCTTTCTGCCAACTAATTATCTGGTTAAGTAGGCTAAAGGAAATAGTAAAAATGACTTGGCTCGAAAAAACTTCAGAGGAGGATTATTTTATGGTCGATCAGTGCAGCTGTAAATAGCACACGTCATAATGAAATCACTACGAAATGGGATGCCTGCATTTTCTGAGTTCGCACAGGTGGACCGTGGACGATGAGTCGGAGCTACAATGTCAAGGGCAAGAGGCGCCACCTCCCACCCCAGTGAGCATAGACTGTAGCCCCTACTGTAGCTTACTAGCTTAGTCCTCCGCAGTAATCAGGAACTGACGCAAACTGTACCTCATTGGTCCACAACAAATATTATAACAGTGCCCAAATGACACTATAAATCATGAAATCGGCCCATGGACAGTCATAAGACAAATAAATGGCTAGATGGATGGAGGACATGCTGTAATACTCACAGAATCACAGGCAGAGAACTGCAGTGTGCACAGAACAATAAATAAATAAATGAATAAATAAATAAATAAATAAACAAATTCAAGGACAGAAAAACAGTTGTTCTTGTTGCTACATGAATGACAATAAACAGTGCATGAACAATGAAAGAGCTACACCCTGTGAATAATGCACACACATATATATACACACGCACACACACACACACACGCATTCCTTTAAAACTTGAATTGTGTGGCTAGGGATGGGTGTTCCCCTAAATAACACCACATAGACTGTTTATGCCAGCAGCCAGCTCTGAGTTATATTTTGAAACCAGTATTTTAAAACCAGAATAAATTTGAAATGTCTCTGGAACTCTGAATGAATTGATGGCCCATTAGTTTAATCGTATTGGAGGAACAGTGGTTAGTAATTATATATTTAATTAAGTAAATGCAACGTATAAGACCTTTAAAAGTCATGAAATAAATAGATAAATAAATAAATAAATAATACAGCAAGCAAGCAAGAAATAAATTGGATATCTGCCTTTGGGCACTTTTTCACAGTTTGTGAAAATGTTCTTTTTATTTCTATGCCCATTAAACAATGCACATTATTAAATTCAGAGATTAAATAATAAATAATATGATTCGATCACGTCATATTTGATCCAGGCAATAGAGGTTAAAGCAGATGTTCCCACTCAACACTTGATTTCCTCTGTCCACTGTAAATTGCTGCTATCATTTAAATCTATGATCTTCTGCCTGAATGGCTGGTATCATATAATAGGAAGTCTATTATGCTATAGCTCAGGAAAATTTGACTCTCAGAGGGTTCTTTTCCACCACTCAGGCACATCGTCTTCTATTTCATTTACAATATTTGAAAGTTATATTGACCTTAAATTGTACTTCTAGCACCATGTCTGTTGTCAAATGTTCAGCACACTTCTGTATCACAAAATTACAGACATAATTAAATAAAGTACCAAAGGAGAAGAGTTTCCCTACGTTACATTGAGAAAGCGGATATTGATCTGTTGATTCAATGTCTTGTGGTCTTACCTTTGACTTAATTGCTTCTTATTATGCTTTTGACCACATCATTTTATTGAACAAGCCTGAGATCTGTCGTCCATTGATTAACCTTATTAACTCTTAGTTTAAAAAAAAAATCAAACTCATTATACAAAGCTCACTGAATCCAGTTAATAGTGAAATGTTCTTTTTTTTTTTGTTCTCTTCCGAAAGGCTTCCCAATGCGACACCCTAGAACTTTGAAATGCAATATCAAAAAGAATTTAAAATGGGGTCTGCATGACGGGCAGCTGGCCATGAAGCTCGCAGAGCAGGAAGATTATTCAGGTGTTGTGGCAGATTCATCACTGTCATGATACAGGTGGGGCTGTAAAACAGTGGGGCTGCTGGGATACAAAACAGAAAGATTGCAGGCATAACTAGGTGAGAAATTGAGAATGCAGCCCACGAATGATTAAGAACAAGAGTAAGGAAAGAGGTAAGTTCTTGGCATGCACGTATTGTGCGTTGCTTGGGATAAAAGCATCTGCCAAATAAATGTCACGTAATGTTGATATAACTTTTGCCTCACTTTCATTAATTATAGTGATAGTCTGAGAGAACATTGACTTGTCTGGGTAGAGATAAGCAATCTTGCCTATTTCAGTATTTAGGATTTTATTTCAGATTTCTTAACAGAGGTACAGTATAGCTGGCTGACATTTCCACTCTCACATGAATTGGTTTGGAACTGGAACTGAAATTGGAACTGATTCAGAACATGAGCACTTCATCTCTGGATTATGTATATTCCATTTAAGGGTCTTGAAACATCAATTCTGTTTGTTAGTCAGTGGCCTTTTTGAGCCAAATGGTTGCGTTATGTAAGTGAAACAGCTGAATCCAATGAAAAACATTTTTCATTAAATGAATGCTAAATTTGTGATATTTTATGGCTTAGTGAGTAGTGATGAGTGAGTGCAAATTAGGGGGTGAGGGGGTGGTAGAGATCACAATCGCCAAACACTAGGGGGGTGGGGGGTGAGGGAGAATTGCGATCGTGGCCCAAAAGTGAAACGCCCCATCAGGCCGAATTGGCAGACAGCCAGTCCAGCCGTGCTTATGTACATTTGATGTATACAGATGTATGTTGGCAGGTACTTATAATCCAAAAACAATAATCCAAAATCTATACAAAATGACAGTACATCACCTTCATTCTCACAGATAATATATTTCATTTTGTCTGAAAGAAATTCCAACATTTTGAACATTCAATATTCACTATCTGACTGCAACACCATCACTGCTCACAGGTAAAATGAAATGAAGGCAGAGAGCTAGTGTTCTATTCTGATTTTCCTACAGAATTCAGATACAGCCATTCTTTTTCCAGCTGATTATACCATACCAAATAATCTAGTCTCCATATTACAGTAAGTCTCCCCATTTCTCTTGCCTGCATAAATAGCCTATTTTTATCCATTTTAGCAAGTGTGTGACTATATATATGCGTGTCATATGTGTATGACTGTAAACATGACTAATTTGGCCCCAAGATGGAAATGCTTATTGTTGAGTTGTCATACATTTTACAATGAATGACTTTAGGCAAGAGCTTATTTCATAGAAATTCCTCAGTGAAAACCCCATTGTACGCAGGAAATCAGCATACATTCATATTCTCTAATATAAATGCATTAAAATTCTCTGTTTGAACATAATAATAGAAAATGAAGAAGACACACACTGAGATTATACATGCTCCTTTCTGTGTTTATTAAACCAACATTTTGGCAAAAAAATGCTTTGTCAGGGTCAACTGTTATGTACTGTTTGAGCATAATACAATAACCCCCCTTGATTATTTTACGTAAGCATTGTATCAAGTGAAATTAAAATTAAAATGCATCCACAACACCATTTTTCTCACTGAAACCTGCCTCCCTGATTTTGAAAACAAATCAATTTTAGAGCAAATGCTCAGCATATTCATATACACATAGTACTGTAAGATATTATATAACATGTTTAAAAGAGGGATTAAGCATCAGTGTTTCACTTAGATTCCATAGATTTTTGCATTTGTTGATTTAATGTGTGTTATTTAATATTGTGCCTTTCTCTGCTATCCTCTAAACCAAATGCAATATTCATTGTGCTCAGTGTCTTGGTTGAAAAGATACGCATCTTCAGGTCACCGCCATACTGCATGGCTTGAATATTTTATTGGGCATTTGGAATCAAGTTTTTAACCAGAATTCTACTGTAGACTTTTAATTTGATACCAGGTGTATTAAGTGAATTACCAAAAGTCTTACATGCTATGTTTATATTATGTTGCCTGGCCGAAGCTATTCCCTACAGTGAAACAGCATTTGTCACGCTTCAGCTTGATGTAGACCTTGTTCTTGTTCAACTCTGACCCCATCCTCCTATTGCACACCCCATTCTCTACTCTGATGCATTTTCGTCTTTATTTCCACGTTAATAATTCACAGACATACACAGTTTCCACTGAAACAAAACTACTATCTAGTGGCTACACTGGTTCTGCATGACTGTTACTGATTATTTTGAGCGATAGTTAAATTTAACAGTCATAGTTGTAAAGAGGTTAAGGGGGTGGGGTGGGGGGGTCTTATCCTGTTAAGGCACTGTTCTAGTGCATGGATAGTCTTCCCTCAATTCAGGGTCATCCCAGTGAAAACTGTGGCCAATAGCCCAAAAGTGCAACACTCAATTAAAGTGTTGTTCTGGGACAGGAGTTTCAGTTGCATGTGTTAAATTATTTTTTAAATTAAATTAGGCCTACTCGGTGATGGCAACAACAACAGAACAGAAGCACATCAAACAAGGTCAGATAACCTAGTAAAGAAGCATACTAATGAGTGACTTTAAAAGAAAATATAATCAAAGGTGTAAAAAAAAAACAGCAACATTGGCAGTAGTGGAGTGATTTGTACAACATTTTATCCCACGCGTCTCCATCAGGTATCAGCCATAAACGGAACAAGCGTCAGGTTGAAAGGCAAATTGATGACATACGTTCCTGATGCAGGGAATTAATCAATTAATAAAATACAACTGTTCCTTCCCAGGCATTTTAGTGTCCACATTACCTCCTCCTTGAATGTCATGGGTGGTGTTCTTTTTAGCATGTTCATTCTAAAAGTTTCAGGTGACCAGGATACAAGCATGTCATCACATACCAGTCTGCCTGTTGAGCTGCACATGACGCATCTTCCTCGGACTCTTGTTTGTGCAAGTCCAGCTTGCAAAGTACAGTGGAATAAGACCTGGCAGCTGACACCATGGGTTTCAGATGAGAGCACATGCAGTTGACTGTGTCTCCTGAATTGATGCCGATGGCTGTGACGATTTGCATTGAATAAATACAATTGGGGATTCTAAATTTTGGAGAAAATTCTATATTCAAAATATAACGGTTATTTATTTGTTATTGTTAAATATGCTCATTAGGTTGCTGTACTGTACATTCTGCTTAGGGAAGACCGCTTAGCTTTATAGACGATAGGGCGGAGAGAATCAAGAGCAGATGGACCAACAATTAAAAACAAACAATCATTAAT
Source organism: Anguilla anguilla (assembly GCF_013347855.1). Classification (NCBI taxonomy): domain Eukaryota; kingdom Metazoa; phylum Chordata; class Actinopteri; order Anguilliformes; family Anguillidae; genus Anguilla; species Anguilla anguilla. The sequence continues at coordinate 20,285,895 of NC_049214.1, read as the reverse complement.
GAAGGTCTGAGATTAGCATTGAAGAGGATACCGTTCAAGATTAAATAAAAAAAGTACAATCCCAAATGAATTGCATTTTTACAGAAGTGCATTGCATTCATTCTGGATCATTGTTTTTTGTGCGCTATGTCGATTATGAGACCAAGATGGAAATAGAATCGAATTAACGCTAAATCGAAGAGTTTTGTGTGATTATCCATTGGACCTACAGCTCAATTAGCTCATTCTTTTCACGCATGCTTCATTTTACAAGGCTACATTTCTCATAAAAACGATATCTTTTCTCATAATTATCATAAGTTGTCTTTCTTGAAACTCGTAACTATGAGATCTATGAGAAAAGATCTAGTAATTTTGAGAAAAGATTGCATAATTATGACAGTAAACAAAAAAATAAAACATGTAGTATGAATGCAATAGGTTTCGGTTTATTTTAAACAAGCCTGTAATAAGTGGTGGGGAAATTCCATGCGATAGAATGGAATCGAAACAACTGATAGAAATGATAGACCTGATCAAAACAACTGACCTCATCATATCAGGGACAAATCAACAGATGGGACAGAAAATTATGATTAACCCGTTATCTGACGGTGATCACATGAACGTGCACTGACCAAATTTGTTACAATTTCCAAAAAAAAAAAACCAAAAAAAAATTATAATAATCCTTGCCTTGGTGATATCTAACAGCTCTCCTGAAAGGTGTGTGATAGTTAGCTATCACATTGTAAGAAATGTGATAAATGAAATGAGAAATTAAGAATTGACTTTTTCATATTCAATTATAACTTTGTTATTCTGTGGTACATAATGTGGTTACATGTATCAAGTTTTGGTCTTGTTTGATTGAACTCTGTGTGTGTGTGTGTGTGTGTGTGGGAATGTATTACTATCTTTGTGAGAACCAAATGTCCCCACAAGGATAGAAAGATGAGGAAAATTACGCAAGGTCGGGACCTTTTTGTGGGACCTTTTTTGGTTCAAGAGGCTGTTTTAGGGTTAGGACTTAGGGTTAGGGTTAGGGTTACAAATAGGTTAAGGTTAGGGTTAAGGTTAGGCATGTAGTTGTTGGGGTTAGGGTTAGAGTTTACGGAATGAATGTAAATCAATGGGAAGTCCTCACAAGTATAGCAATACAAACGTACGTGTGTGTGTGTGTGTGTGTGTGTGTGTGTGTGTGAATCTAACCTTTCTGGGACAGTGAAAATAATACAACTGAATGACAGACACTGAGGAACAGTAAAGGGAGTTAGTTTAACCCCTAATCCCAACCCTCTTTTGGTTGTTTAAATCTGCAATGGGGAGGAGTTTCCCTTGTGATTTATTTTGCTTTATGATTGAAATAATTGCTGTCACAGCAATTATTAAACTGTCACAGAATCCCTACAAAGAGTAGCATACTCTGATAGCTTTGAAGTTTTTTTTACACTCTTTGCAGCAGCCTATTGAACACATTTGTTGCTCTTAAGCTGTATAATTTTTCAATTAAAATTTGATTAAATTGAATTGGCTTTATGTATTCTTAATACTTTTTTTATTATTATTCTTTTTCTGCAATTTCTCCCCTCTTCTTTCCCCACTCCAGCCAAACTATTAAGCTCACCGCAGAAACCGTCTCCCACCGACTTTGGGAAATAACGTGACAGCAGGCCCTAATTTATTTTCATTACTGAACAATAACACTCGATAACAGTCCACAGCATCAATAAGCCATTCGTCTTAAAATGTTCAGGAGCCTGTCAGTCTGCGCCTTAACCTGGCCTCGTCCCGCTGAGACTCCCTGCATGGCAGGTCAAACACTTCTGTCATGCCGGTACTTTTGGGGGCAGGGGTTTTAGGGCTGTCCAAAAATCCAGAGGAGCTGGGATTTTCACGGGTCTGTTCTGGGTCTGTGGCTGGTGTCTGAGGTGCTGCAGTGAAAGGGTTAGCCTCAAAGGGGCTAGCAGGTGCTGGCTGTTTCAACCAAGTCGTTAGAAATTCATTCCTTTTGAACAATTGTTTTTGGTGAAGGAAACATACTGACTCACCTCCATATAAAGATTTGTCTCTTTGGCTCAGCTCCAAGTAAGTTGCAAACTTGCCATTTACTGAAGCTGCAGCTACTCCAATTGAACAGTTTTCACCATTGTGTAGTAGCAATTAGCCAATGACAGCATTGCTCTCCGAGCCCCTCCCATCTGTGTGATCAAAAGCAACAGTCCCTGAACTGAAAGCAGTAGCAACATTGAAGAACAAATACGTGAAGGAACTTGGTCTGCAATAAGTCACACAGTTGCCGGGGTCCTACCAGTCTACTTCACCCAAAGGTCTTTGTATTGTAACGACAAACACTTGCCTGTGAAAACTGAAAGCAATCGGCTTACAGCTTAGTGCAGCTCTTTGATTGCATGATATAATATAGGCTAAATAAAACGTGAATAAAACAGTATGTTTTCAGTATGCATTTCCCAACGGCTTCTGTATCAATAAAGCGGCACATTTAGTACTGCCTCACACTGCTAATTACTGTACCCTTTTAACAAAATAGCCTATAGGTGGTAGGACCTTCTTCCTGTCAAGCGGCAGTGCCCCCAACTGCGCGACCGTGCCGCCCCCCACTGCACTACTGTGCCGCGCCAGCAAGCAAACTGCTGCAGTGATTTTAGGAAAGATCATTGAGAGAACCACGGGCACTCAGAATGCACATTTACTGACAAATGGCTTATATCAAAACAATATGTTCCTTCTGTTTAACTAAATAGAGTCTTTTGCATTACGTATTAGGCCTATGGTATGTCAAGCAATAGTATAGTGGTATCATAGTGTGTTATATTACTAATATAGTGTTATATGACATAGTGCAATAATAATGATTGGAGGACTGAATGTGTCCTTATCACCCCTAATGATAACCCCTAATGAAATGAACTTCATTTCAGACTAGGTTATTGCTATTTAATTAGTATTCACATGATGTCAATAAATATATGCTTGCTTCTTTGTTTCTTCAAGCATAGCATTCTCAGATGTATGTTCTTTGGCTGATGAATGGATGGATGATGAATGGAATGAAAGTGTTTAAAAATGTGTTTGAGGAAAAGACATTCCAGCATCCTTGGCCTAACCTTATTATTCATTAATAACAGTCTGTGTAAGGTAAACTACCCGACTGTAACTCACTGCCATTAAGAAGGAAGGACAGGCCTATCCCTGACAGACTATAAATATAAGGGCACTGGTATATGACATCATCCTGGATTGCACAACAGACACTGAAGAGTTTAAAGATACAGTTTCATTGAACCTGACAGACAGCTAGAGTGACTGGGGGTGAGGCTGAGCTGGTTCTACTGTCCCAAATACATCGCCAACATTAGAGAATGCTTGGACTTTTTTTAGGGAATCTTTCCATGTTAAAGGACATTGAAAACAGAACATAATTGTGGGAATTGGATTAAAAGGAAAGAAGACTTTGAACATGCATGTTATTAGACAATCTATATAGTAAAATACATGAAATGCTACAAGCACATGGACTGTTACATGACTCCTCCCCTGTTTTCAGGGTGGTGTTTGCCTAGAGTTGGACCTGGCTGGGTCCATTTTATCAATCTGAAGCAACAGTATACAAGTGAGTGTTCATTGAAACTGCCTATTTAAACCATGCACCATGAGTTTGTGTCATTAAAATAACAAAACTGAGCAGAAGGGTTTACAGATTGCTTTAATGTCCTTAAAATAGGGCCCTTTTATCATTGTTGGAAATTAAAAATAGAATCTGGCCACATCTGCGTTTTATGCTGTATATAAAAATGTTAATATTAAGCATTGTATGTCCTACATGCAACTTGCAGTAATGTCTTTGAAATTTTGTATTGTATTTACATATTGTTAGACATACTGATGTACTTTGTATTGTATTCAGCATTAATACACACATTTTCAAAATATAGTCATGTGTTAAGCTGTATTTTAAAATCATTCTGGATGAAAATCCATGGAGGTTCTGGGCCATTAAACATGCTGGACAGTTTCCATAGCAACTGAAGAAGAAAATTAGTAGTTTCAGAGAACACAAATGCAATCAGTTTATTCAGCCTACCCCTTTGCATGTGTGTGTAAACAACAAAATATATTTTCACAGTGACACCCGCTCTTTCCTCAGGTCGAAATCTCCCATCAGCTGATCTACCGTAGCTCACCTTGTGCTTTGAATTAGCACGTGGACATCGTGCTAGGCTTTGGGTTAGGATTGAAATGTAGGGTTAGGGTTTAATATTATGGTTAGGGAATTTAGGCTGGAGACTGTTGGAGGATCTTTCCAATGGCAACCAAAACCATTTTTAATATTCATTCTTCCCTCCATTTAGATTAACTAAGGGTTTCCAAAATAAATACATAATTCCTGGCGATGGTGGATGAGGGTTTTTTTTTGGGGGGGTGAAGTGGGGTTTAGCGTCAAGTTGGGAGTGGAAAGGGTACAGTTAGAATTAAGGCAAGGGGTACTACATTGGGATAGGGTTGAGGTGAAGGTTAAAAGTATTGCGATAGCTGCACATTTGAAGAATTATGTGTTGAATTATTGATTAACACAGGGGACCAGAAGGATGAGATATACTTCATTACTGAACTTGAAAATAAAAGTTATTAAAATAAATTGATGCAAGTACATAAGAAAAAATCATTGAAAAATATTGATATCTGCTAATAAATGTTCCAGAAGTAGAGTTTGGAAATGTTCCATTTGTCCATTGAGATAGATTCCCCCTTATTTTTTGGCAGTCATTTCAGCTTAGACGGCCTTTTAAGGGAGCAGATCTATGAGCCTCACTGCTATATAATGGGGGTAGTGGGAGAGCAGCACCTCAACAATATCTTGTGAAAAATGTTTTTTTATAATAATTAAAGCTGATTTAAAGTCCTCTGCAAAGGTCCATAATGCTTAATGTTGGATGTTAAATTACTCAATTTTATGCATGAAGGCAAATTGACTGCACTACAGCCACTTATTCCACCACACCACTGCTTCTAATTATGTTTAATGCCTGACAAAGTTCACTGCCAGCGCTTTGCTTTCTATCAAATTTGAGTGCAAAACAGCATATGTATAATTTTAAATAAATGCAAATACTTTTAAAAAATACTTAATACTCATTAAAACCCAGGGTTATACATGATTAGTGGATGCTGTTGCAATGTCCTCTCAATGCTTTCTGTAAATATGACAGTTATAGTGATAAAATTTGTGTTGCTGCAATGCTTCTCTAGACCAAGGCAACCGGGAGGTAATTGTCAACAACTGTGAAAATATTTCAAAATTAAGTTCTATTTAGTTCAGAAAAAAAAGCGATCCCATTAAGTTTTCTATGGATTTTTAAGGGAAACTGAATGCAAACACTTGATATGATTCCCAGGTGCTTGTTGCTAATAGTTTTGTTGCCATACTGTAGCATACAGGGGTTTATTTTGGAAAGAAAACAAGTAGTCACAGAGATTAACTGCCATTCATATGCTGAGTCACAAGAGTTAAATTGCTCTTTCAGTACACAGAGAGTGTGGTTGGTATCCAATCCTGACAACACTAGTGCCTGACAGCCCCTCAGGGGGGGGGCACATAATTGGCCTCAATGCCACCCAGGGACGGAGGGTTAGAATCGATAAAGTAATCTCCACCTTATCGTGCAAGAGCAACTCCTTTGATCTCCAAGGCACCAGCAGTCTACCTGCGGTACTGTAGTTACATAAGTAATGCAGTCTTTTGGAAAAATGACAGCACATTTCAGCTATTGGACTGCAGTATTGAAGTTAAAGTATGTTGCAGAAGGTGTCTATATCTATTTTCAGGGAAATGGAACCCCTTGCCCACCCCCAATTTGTTGTGCTGTGGTCACTGGTTGTGCATCTAGGCGCTTAATCATATAAACTGATGGTTTATACATGCTGTATGTGAAATGGTTTGGGACACTTGTATTGTTCTGGCCTCCTGTGTTTGCAAGGAAACCATATTATGATAATTAAACATATGTGATCCATTAAGCAGTAGTGCATGAGTTTGGCATATGCATGTCTTTTATGAATTCCTTTGAACCCCATAGTGTGAATATAATATCAAAAAAGACTTTCATAGCCAGCTGTTCATATCAAATGGAATGATGAAAATGTCCCAATTGAATATTCTATATGCTCTGAAGAATACAGCTTCCTATCTAACTACACACACATCATAGACCTATACCTATTAAGGAACACACCTACTGATAAGCAGGGATGCCACCAGGGATTTTAGGCTAAATGAAAAGACCTCACATTGGGCCCCTTCACCCACAGGCCACCCCTGTCCCTGCACAATTACAGCACAATCATGTTGGGATGTCAGTCAGGGCCCTTGGAATCATCCTAACCCCCTGCCCATATGTCACCCCTGCTGGTAACAATATGGCAGCTCTGTTTGGCATCCATAATGTATGAAACCAAGCAGACATTATGGGTAATCAGTGAGGAAATGGCTATCGGTCACAGATAACTAATCTAACAGTGCTGCTATCAAAACAGTTATGCTGAGCTATGTATAAAAAATGTACGTCTAACTTCTAAGTTGGTAGAGCTGGATAACTGTGAGGAATCCTTTGTATAGTCAGCTTATTAACCATTGTAAAATTATCTTGGCAGATGTGTACTATACATAGCACAGTATAGAAGATATTTTAAAATGTATTTTGATAATGATGACTGCTGGTCTACCAGGTGTATATATATGCAATGACATATTGTGTACAAACCAGAATCAGCAGTAAACATAAACAATAACATATTAAGAGAGTAAATTACAACTCTTTGTAATTCTGTTAAATTTGCTTTCATACTGTATGCTATACAAATTGCTTATACAACAGAAACACACATGGAAAATACGCAACCAAACACCAGTTTTATTGCGCAATTATAAATTTCTGGCAACCACCAATAAAATATAGGACATTTTTGGTATAGAATGCTTTTGTAGAACACAATAAGGAAGAAAGACCTGCCGAAAAACTTCCACACCCACGACATGCAGAACAAGATGGGGCTGTTGACATTTTGCTGTTTTATATCGACCCCAGGACTTCGGTAGTGTATCTACTCCCGATAACCACATCGGAAAGTGTGCTGGCACAGCTCTGTAGTGTTTGAGCTCACCATCTCAAAGGAACATGGCAAAAGCGTAATTCAAATGATGTGCTGCATGTTTTAATCAGATGAAAATACATGGCATGTATAATAATAAAAACTATAAATAGCCAATGCATACAATATTCATGGAATTAGCTGAGAAACTGACAGCATATTACAACATACAATACATGCATTAAAAAAATATGAATTTAATTTCAGTTAATCCATTTTCATCTAGTTGTTTAATTTTATATTATTAGTTGCAGGGTCTCCTGTTTCCTTTTGTATAGTGCAATATCCGCAAATTGCAGCATACTAATGGCATGGCATTTCTATTTAAATCTCCATGTGGGTTGAATTTTTCATAATTTTCTAGTAATACATTAAGTCTTCTGAACCACTTAGCAAGTCGTTCAAACAACTTATTAGTCCTTCAAATTACTTAAGTCATTTCAACAACTCAACTGTTTCTCAAAAAAAAAATCTTTACTTATCTATATGAATTAAGAGAAAAACCGGAAGAGAAGAAATACTTTTTTTGTATGTTCATGTCATTGCATGATTTCAGTTTCATTTCTATTTATAATTCATCCTTTATTTTACAACAGTAGTGGGCCAACGGTGCCTTCCCAGTATATGGTAGTATTTTATATAATGAGAGCTCATCAGCACTTAATTCATTAGTCTACTGAAATTATCTCCTACAACACATTATTTCCTGTGTGGGTTCATTGAGAACACAAGGCTGCTCTGTGAATATTTATAATATATGACTGTGATTGCTTCTAATTATCTGAGCCCAATGTGGGAAAAATTACATCGCAACCCTGACCAAAAACTCACCTTCAACGGGTCACAGCTAGAAAACTTCCACTCATGTTCTCTGTCCGTTACAGTTGTTAAATGAGTCTCAAAATTGTTTTTTTTTTTAACCGTCCATCTTTAGAGAAACCGCTTTGAATTGTGGGGAATCTGTGAATTAATGTCCATATAAGCTCCGCAAGCTCTGTCTCATTATCTCCCTGGTCACAGGCCATGAGGCAAGTGATAAGGTGTTATAAAAACTTGTGCAAAAAATAGGTCTCTCACAAAGATGTGGTAGTCCTGTTTCCAGGCCGTGTAGCTGCAGGGCCAGACATCAGGCCTGGCTCTGCTGGCAAAGCTGGCTGATCTACAGCATTGCTGGGAAGTATAGTATATCTACGGCTTTGGAATTTTTCTCATTATTGCTGTTAAGTTAGTCAATACACTGTCATATACGGCATTTAATTGTTTTTGTATTACTGCTGAAACCATTTCACTTTACACAAGCTGATAATCCGATAAGCTGTTGTTTGTGTTTTCATTCAGTAATGGTATATTTGAAATGTAGACAAATTTATTAATATTTAAAAATGCAATATATATATATATATATATATATATATATATATATATATATATATATATATATATATACATTATTTCTGGATAACAAGACTTGTTTGGTGTGGAGCCAATCAAGACTTTTCCTTAATCGTGTTTAAAATAGAATGTAGGTGTGGCTTTTTTTTAACTATCCGAGTTTGACAAATTAATTTGGTGATTAATGAATCAAATTCATGAATTTGCCCAAATTCACCAAAATATGTTTGTGAATGAAGAAATGGCCACTTGTGTTCAGTGGTTAAGTCAACGCTGAAGACAAAATGGTCATAAAATGCAGGCCTATGTAAGTCTTCAGAATGAAGATTTCATTTGACAAGTTTGATGGGATTGGCTGCGTGTTTTCATGTCTTGTACTCGTCACCATTAAAAAAGTGGAGTGGAGTATCAACTGAGAGAATGGAGAATCCACCACACCTGTCCAGTCTGCTGTCTGTCACTCTCCCACTTTGTATGCATTACCAGCCCTTTCACCAAAAGGTATTCAGTGTCCTTCCAGTCATCCTGGACTTCCTTCTATTTCCCCTGGGAAATATAGCCTGGCAACTACTTAATTATTTAATTCCAACAAGTGCCTCATCAGCTGTCCCCTTGCCGTGTGTCACTTTCATCTTTCATCATATTCGTTGTTGTTACAGATGTGTATTCCAGCTCGGAGGTAACAGAGAAACGGCAATCACAGTGTTGTCCAGTCACCACTAAATGCCTGTCACTTTCTGTTTATCCCCCAGGACTGACAAGAGAACCTTAAATGACCTCATCTCCAGGTGTATGAATTCTCTCTTCCGATTACACATGCAAGTTTGTCATCAGCTTTGTACTAAATGAACAGATGGTCAAGTATTGGAAGCACACCAATTACATGCATTGGTTATTTTAGCTGTCATGTTATAATTAACCAACAATGTAGCTTCACTATTGCTACATAGTCATGGAGCAATTTGCACAATAGCACTACTCCATAATTTATATTATCCTTAATTTATTCATTTCTTTAATAACAAAAGACAAGGAAGTCAGTTAGAGCGGCTTGCATATATTGCAGTGTTATTGAACAATCGCACATTATAAGCAAACAAGGTAGTGCTAATATATTGCAAAAAAGTAAAAAAACATATAGACAACACAAGCCGTATAGTGATTAAGACAGCTGGTTTTGTGTGAGATTAAATACTTCCAAATGTGGTACTAGACACATGCATCCCATTTTTAAGGGTTGACCAGCAATGTTCAGCCTGAAATGAATTCAGTGGTCTCTAAGTTTGTGAAACGGTGTATATATTATATATTTCTTGTAGGAAAAGGAATATACAGCATAGCTAAGATGTTCACCACAGTACAATGTACAATACCTGACCCTAGCTCCTTTGTGTTGGTGGATTTTTAATGCTAGCAAAACAACATAAAACATTTAGGATACTTAATGACTGCTCCGGCATGAAAAGTTTTCACTGCACTCTGAATTATATTATTATTAGAGGTCAGGGAAGCCACCTCAAATTATTCAATGCAAATCCTTGCAGGTGGGCTAGCCACCACCTATTAGAAGATATGCCAAAAGGTGTTTGCAAGGGTCATATTTTATTTCAACAGGTTAGATTTAAGTTTCCACACAGTTTTGAGCTGCTGTAGATCAGTTTATTTATGAATTTCTCTGTGCTCTGTATGTTTACACCAAGTTACTGTTGTAGTGATTTTAGCATTTAGCCAAAAACAGACCTCTGGCTTTTGTGGTCAGCTTCAATTTGTTAAGTACCCCAGACAAGGGAAGACCAAGGGAGTCCCTTCAAGTTCTTTGTAAGTATACATCTGCTAATTTCTGTGGCTTTTATTTTCTTTTGGATGATGAGATGCAATTATTTTCTATTATGTTCATTATTACAAATCAAATATAGAAAAATAGAAATCAATATTTAGATTAGGTTGTGCATTACCGTGATGCACTTAGTACTGATTCAAAAATGCTTGCTAAATTAACCTATACTGGTGATATTCACAGAATTCTCGACTGTTCTATAAGAACATTAGAACATAATAAAAAATAAAAAAGTGAAGATGAGAACAGGGCATTCAGGCTTTGAATATAAATGTTAAGAGAAACTGGCAAAATAAAATCATCAACATACAACAATAATAAAAAATAATAGTCAAACCATAAATAAAAATATCCAGTAATCAATAAAAACAGTTGATCAATAAAAAAAAACAATAAAACAATCAGGATAAATAGTAAGTAAATGTGAATAAATAGTCAAACAAATAAATAGCCAAGTAAAAGACAGAAAACTATATCCAGTACCATGTCAAGCGTGCCCTTGAATAGCATCATGATGTACCATGATGAAACCATGATGAATACCATGATGAAACTATATATTAATGGTCAGTTAAAAGATTAAAAAAAAAAAAAAAAAAACCAAATTTCCTTACCCTCGAAATTAAGGAATGCTACTGTATTTATCCTCATTCAATTGCAAGAATAACCATTCTTGAACAAATGTGGGTTTATGGGATATTGGTGGGCTCTGGCAGGATACTGATTAAGTGTGGGTTAAGCGTCTGGGTACATGATGAACCCTTGTGGCAAGACACTGTCAATAGTCAATTAGGCTAATAGGCTAATAAGAAATATCTAAAAACCTGCGGATGCCTCTTCTGCCTAAGTAATATGGCCCGCCCAATTTCAATCATTGTGTTTCTGATAACTATATGTTGAATGTGTTGACTAAGCAGTGGTTAATCTGCTTTATTGCACGAGGTATATATAAATTTTCCTCCTCCATGACTTTTATCTGCTTTTCCTGCCAAGATTCCATGAACAAAGAGGCAATCTGGCAGGCCAGATCGAACAGTTGATGTGTTATGGAATGGCCCGTAATTTTCTGTCCATAAAGCAATTGCCATTTGATAATTAATACTGGGCTGCATCAGAAAACATGGAGCCCAGAAAGCATGCTCTCTCAGGTTTGGGTTACACGATTTTCAAACAAGGCCCCAACAAATTGTTTGTCTTTTTAATTATTTTGAAGAAATGCATTTGCCTTTTAATCTGTGATTTACAGAGGAATGACAGTGCCACTATTAATTATTTATTTTATTTTATCGTATACAGCCATATAACCAAATAAATTCAACAGAAATTGTTAGAACGTACATGTATTGAACAAAAAAAAAATGAAAACACCAATATAGTCACTTAATTCACTGCACTGTGGCATAGAATCTCTCTACCATTCTTCCACAAGGAAGTCAATCAGCTCACTCTTAGTTGATGTACAGTAAGTGGAAAATGCTGGCTCAGGTTTCGTTCAAGAACATCCCATAAATGCTCGCTTGCGTTTATCTCTGGTGACTGAGAATACCCTGGCATATGGAAAAACTCAGTGTCATTCTCCTCAAACCATTGGGCTCTGTGCATATGAACAGCTGGAAGATATGGAAGATATGCGAGGTCCTGTGTGAAGTCAACAGCACAAGGCATTCATCGGGACGCACTCCATACACTCGGGACACATACGCACATCTTTTCTCATGCGCAATACATTTAGACAAATGTGCTCATCCTCCACTGTTATTGGAACGTAGCCTACCATTCTCTCCACTGCTCGTAGACAGTACACAATAAGAATACTAAAGTTACCAGTATTTAGATAAGCTTAGAAGCACGGTTATTAGGATGCGGGCTTTATACAGCAGTCACACCACGCATTGAATATGCTCATTTTTAGTATCCACAAATGCACTTACAACAGAAAAGTGCTTTCCCTGGAATTAAAACGGCAATATATACAAAATTAAGTAAAAATAAGGAACAGAGATGACTTGGCAAACCCACATTCTTCAAATTAGGTTCTGGACAAACAATTCTAAATCTTTTTCACAATTTTTTTCCCACACAGTTAATTGAATTGCCTTGTTCTGTGTGTACCAACTTTCATATGATTACAGAAAATGAAATATATAAATTTCTGTTAAGTCTCTGAAATGCCATGAGGGGTGGAGAGATTCTAATTGCAGTCATACATTTCCCTAAATGCCCTGAACACGGAAATGTATAGAGATAATTGCATAGACATTTAAAGCACAGTGAAGTATTATGATTATAGAAACTACTGCTAGAAAGAAAGGCCTGATGTAATAATGAGTCACCAGCCTTAGGTTGTTTGATAATTGGTGGAATTAAAGCCAGGTCTGAACCTTGAATGATATTATAACACGATCTGCAGGTTGAACATGTCCTACAAACAGTCAGGTAAAACATCAGGTAGAAAGTAAACAGAACCACAGTGGTCAGAAAATGTCTAATCTTGAAATCACCGCAGAATCCATTAATTAAAATTCAATCGACATTTGTCCTTCAATTTATTTTCACCAACAGTTTGGTCATCAAGCAAAATGAAACTGTCAAACAAACAGTAATATTTGGATCTGCAAGTCAAGAATAAGAACAAAAAATGACTGAATCTAACCAATAGTACGAATGGAGGTGTATTAGAGGGCTGCTATTCGTGTCGGCATCTTTGTATTCACAAAGCAGCAATATCAAACTTGTATTGTATTCCTACTACACTACTGTAAATTGTTTTTTGGGATTCCAAGGTATCACAGAGACGTGAAGGTGACACGGGCTATTTCACCCTAAAGCGACGCCCAGTTGCCCGGTGCTTTTCATCTCAAAACTCTCTCCCTGTGCCTGTTTCATGCTGTCAAAGCATAGCCCCTGTATTGATGTTTCATCTTATTATTCCTTTGATCTTGATTTTCTGCCTGTCTGGTTCCCAGTTACAGATGAAGTGCCCACTTGCAGTGCTGTTCCGGTTTCGGGTTACCAGATGCAATTCAAGCAACGTGCATGGCTCACACATCTCGAATGCAAAGTAAAAGGAGACTTTTTACTGAATGGCAAATATTATTGCAGCCTCTTGAATAGCATACATGAAAAATGTTATTCCTGAGATAGAACTGGAATACTGTTTTATGAATTATCACTGTTACCCGAATCTGTACATTTTAGATACAATGAATGTATAATTCACATCAAATTGAACTAAACTTCCACTCTTAATAATGTAAATAACTTTCCAAATAAAACTTACTATTTTGATGGTGACGTAGCCTGAGCCTGGAGGTTTAGAGCCACCCACCTCTGGATGTGTTAACCCTTTCTTCTGAAGCATTTATAAAGGCAATTATCACCTGGGTGTACTACTCTTAAATACAGCCTTACAACAAGCAGCAGAGAGCTTATGGCATTAATTGAAGGGCAAATCTGTGCCATCAAGACTAGGTATCAAAATTTAGGAAATATGTGAGGAATTATTCATGATTATACACAAAATGTACATAGAAATGCAGCTGTACTGCTTATTTCACAAAATTCACAAGAGCTAGCATCAAAAGTATTATAAAAATTTTACCCTGCATGCCTTCACTGACTATCAACATGATTTTCATGACACAGAGCCTCCCCTGGCTGGACCCATCGACACCAATGAGGGCCATTTGAAAGGTTATAGCCTTATTTAATTCATTCTGTAACTTGATTGACTTAAAAGTAAACCTACTGTATTGCTGTTTAGATAAGCAAATGTTTGCTATACAAAATACTACTGTACTAAAGAGAGCTGGGGGTGATCAAATAAACCAGCCATGTTCTAAATGTATTCTTGTCGGATTGAGTTGAAAATAGTGCCCAACCTAGCTCACAGTGTTAGCTTGAACACAGGCAAAGGCATTTTGTATTACAGACACATACACATAGACAAAGGAGCCAAAATTGTATATTCCGAAAGTGAATGCAATGTAAGTACATTACATATAGACATTTAAAACATTTGTTCTGAATTATTTATTTGGTGATCTGAGGTACTGTTCTGAGAGCTGAAAGGGCAAACAATTTTTTAGTGCAAAAATAAATAAGACCGCATAACCGTAGAAAGTACAAAAAAAAGTTTTATGATGTGGGTTACTGTGTAATAGGGGGATGGGTAGGCTCCTTTTATTGTACTACCATTTATTGCCCTGATAAGGAAACAAATGGCGTTGTTGGCCAGAAAGGAGTTTGTTGCAGGCGCTGACCTTGAATTTGTACCATGTTTGTGGCCCATTTTTTAATAAATTGTATACATTTGTCTTATTACCATACCGTGGACGCCGGCGTCTATACCACTGGGGGGCAGGAAGGATTGACCTACACTGGTACCATGTTAGCAGCTTAACCTGCACGCAATATTAACTCGCTTTGCTTTATTTTGTTAATGTCCAGTGTTATAAACATTACATTTGCTTCTTTCAGACAATTGCATGATATTAATATTATATCTAAAGTGATTAAATAATTTTGACATCTGCTGATTTTATTCAAGTTAATCTGAATTGAAAAAAGTAATTGAGGATGTTTTTTTAAAAAATTAGGAGTGAAATTTAACATGTTGTTTTCAGCATAATGAGCAACTATGACTAATTCCTGTCCTGTTACCATGTACTTGGAAGCAAATTCTGGAAAGCATTCAGCTAGGTTAATCATTTTCTACAGAACTATTCTGAATTACACGTGTTAGCAGGGGTTGGAACAGTCATGCAACATCAGTAAAAAAAACAGTTCAAGTTTAAATGATGATAGTCATCTTGCTGGAATTGCCACTGTGTATTGATGGTTTAAAAAGTTATAGGCAAAACATTCAGCATTATTACATTTAAACAAAATTGGAAGTCCTGCTGCCAGAATGCTATAGACATTATTTCTAGTAGTGCTGTGCACAGGATAATGTTGAATGTTGAATCAACACTTACATAGTACATATGGTCCCAACTGGACTTGTGTACTTCATCAAAGTTGAGTTAACTCTGGACATTTTAATGTGTAGCCACTTATTGATTGGAGTTGCCATGCACCGCACAGAACATGTAGAGCATAGGGACGTTTCACTATCATCAGACTACGGGAGGAGGTAATTCTGCAAGACAGATGTTGCATATAACCAAGCACTCAAGAGAATGAGGTTTCAGAAAAGGTAAGAAATGAATTCGTTGAACTTCTTACCCTGAATGGAAATGGCTTCACAGTTTTGGTTCATACTCGTCCCGTGATTTTAAACCACAAGTATAAGATGACAGGAAACTAATGAATTCACAGGAACAACAAAAGGCATATTTAATTAAGCAAGCTGGAATCAGAGGGGCGTTCTGGCAGTGTATTGTGCTCTTTGTGCTGTGGTAAAATCCTCCATAACTCAGTGGAATGGTTTCACATTGCACAGCTGTCTCGGACATGTGACCGCTGCCATAAAGGGAATGAGCTATATCATGATTGATAAGCCCCAGCATTGCCTTAATTGAAGTGAGCAGGAGAACGAGGCATGTCAGGCACTTTACATTTTTTTCCCTTTCTGTTATCATTTATGTGGACTTACAAAACCTCTTATATAATAAAAGCCCTCTCCTGATATATCATTTGGCTTAATCATTTTATTATAAAATGCTGGGTGACCAGCTGGTGCTAATATCCGTCTAAATGCTTTCCCCCACTGCCATCATTGCACAAGGTCATAACTACCATGATATTACACATCATCCAATGGCATTTCCGCATTTATCTATGTAATTATTGCATTATCCAGATGACATTTTTTTTTAAAAACTTAATTTGATGGGCGAGGCTTTTTTATAGTGCGGATGTAATGGTCTATATTATCCACTGTTTTCCCCAACCCTAAGAATATATCCTGTTCATAATTATTTACATAATTATGTAGTTATATAATAAGCCAGGTCTCACCTGTCTGTACAGTTAAAAGCAGTACAATTAAACCATCAGACATTTAGAGAAAGATTTACTAAAGGACTGCGACTGCTTTTCTGACGCAAAAGCAGCTGCCACAGGGTCATTTTTGTGTTTACTAGATGGTCTCATTGGGTATTTACTAAACGGTCACGATGGGTGTGAATCGATACTGGGATGTATTTTAGGGTATTAGGGTGCATTTTGTGGGGGTTACATCACTCTGCGACTTTTGTTTTAGGACATAGTTAAATGTGTTCATGCATATGTATACCTGGCGTGAATGCGCTAAAACAGGTTGGAGATTATGGAAATTAGGACAAGTAAGTATTCCGTCTAATTTACTAAAACATGCATTAATTGCAACTCCCCTCTCTGCATGAGAATTTTTAGAACTCCTGGAAGCAGGCAGTGATTTGCGCTGATTTAGCCTATAGCATATAGCTCATACACAGGCTGTCGGGCTGTATACACACCCTCCACAGTCAGATCAGTTTCCCTTGTGGGCTGCATGAGGTGATTTTAAATGTGATGTCACTCCAAATTTTTATCCTCTCCGTTGCTGCTGTAATTCCTATGCTAAAATACGATGTTATTAAGCTGTACCTCTTTGACCCTACTTATATTTCCTGATCTGTTCATTCATGTTTTCTTTTTCTTGTGGTTCCCTCGCTACCTGTTCCATATCCATTTCCATACCAGAGCCTTGTAATCTGGATGAGAAAGCATCCCATATTGTTTCTGACCCTTTGTATGGGTGCCTCCTACCACAAAATTGCAAATGAGGGCATTTAATTTGTTTGATTACGTAAATAGAACCTGTTTGGTAAAATGGTCATTAATGTGTTGATAGCTAAGACCTCAACAAAGCCGCAATATAGCAAATATTTCACTCATTTAGTAAATCTGGCCGTAAGTTTACAAAGTCCCTAAATCATACATGAACAAGAAATGTTTAACTCAGGTAAACTCTTATACAGTACAGATGTCAGCTAGGTCTATCAGCAAACATATGGCTTAGCTATGTTCAGAAGTCCTTAATAATAATAGTATTTTCCAAGAAATTACGAAATATCGTTGACCACATTTCTTTAGGTGCAGCATATTTTTCTGCTGACAGAGTGAATGCGTAAGTGAATGCGATGCTAAGAATATTTTCTGTTACGCTGACCTATAAAACACTTTTCCAAAAGCAGAATTAGACATGTTATACATCGTTAGAAAGCTTATACTCTTGCCTACTGAATAAATGAATTGTCAATCTAGCCCGACTGTACTAAAAAGGGCGACGACGCCGTAAACAACAGTTGTGGTGTTAAGCACAGCTATTTTGGAAGATACCCAGGCGTCACAAATGCCCGTATATTTTCCAAACGGATTGTCCAAGACAATATATGACCATGCAGTCTCAAAAGGGACATATCTACACGTAAAACCAACAGTAAGGTTGTATATTTATTCAATATTTAGTCCCAGATATTGACTGTAGAATGACATAGTATCATTTTTAAAAACTTTTTCTCGTTTATTTCGTTATTCAGTGAGCAGCATTTTCATTGCTGTATAGGCATATTTTAGGGCTATTGTCGGGTTTATCTTGTTGCTATGACGGAATATAATTTTTTAGTGGTGAAAGAATATTTTTATGAATGCCAAGATAGACAATATTGTCCATTATGTCAAGGGTGGGGGGTGTTTTGTAGATGAGACTGCAGGGAGGGGGTGCATGTTAAATGAACGACCAGAGCGACAATGGTGGGGCTGCGAAACACCGTTTTCGGCATAGTTGTCCTGTATCGTCTACTAATTAAATGAAAACAACGAGTTTCTGTTTTTATGTCACACTTTGGTTGCAGTAGCACCAAATGTTTGAGTTTAGTAATCTCGGCACGCCGGCCTGCCGACCACTAGGGGCTGTGTGCTAAGAGGTTAAGAAGAAACAAATAAGTGATGAGCTCAGTAATTGCAAAGGACCTGGTAGGCTGAGGAAGACCTCTACAGTTGATGACCAAGGAAGAAAAGAAAAACCTCCCAAACACCTGTCTAACAGACCAGAAACATTCTTCAGGAGGCAGGCATGGATTTGGCTACTATCCTCAGAAGACTTCAGGAACAGAACTGCAAAGGCTACACTGCAAACCACTAGTTATGGGCAAAAACAGGATGGCCAGGTTACCGTTTACTAAGAAATACTTCAAAGACCCTGCTGAGTTCTGGAAAAAAAGGTCTTGTGGACAGATGAAACCAAGACCAAGATGAAACCAAAGTGTGAAAGCCAAAAAGAATGCATGTATGGCAACCACAGGAACTAGCTCACTTGTTTTCGTTGATGATTTAACTGCTCATTGCAGCATCAGAATGAATTATCTCAAATTCATCTGCTCAAATTCAAGCAAATGCCTCCAAACTCATTGGATAGCACTTCATCCTACAGCAGGACAATGATCCCAGACACTGCTAAAACAAAAAAGAAGTTTAGTGCTCCTGGTGATGCGTATGGGTCACCGACTACAAGCAGTCATTGCATACAAAGGATACAGGGCAAAGTATAAAGCATGACTACTTTCATTTGCATAACATTTATTTACTCAACACATATAAACTGCCTGAAATGGGAGGCTATGTATAAAAAATGCTGTAATTTCTATACAGTGACACAAAAAGGTATAAAGAATGAGAATCTGCATTTTAAGCACAGGAGAATTTTTGTTTATGAAAAATAAAAAATTATGGAGTACAGAAATCAAGAAAAAATATTGCTTCATCCCAAAGATTTTGGAGCCCACTGTACACACACACACACACACATATATATAAATATATATTTGGGGGAAACACCTTTGCCAATTATAGGATAGTGTGAATAAATAATTAAAACGTGTCCGTCTGAATAATCCTCACACGTAGACACTAAGGAATGCAGGGGATATAAATATACATTACCTCATGCAATGATCAAATGGGGCAAAAGAATAATCAGTCTCATAATTAATCAGTCTCGTAAATTAATTAATAAATTAATTATTAAATCATGATTACAACTTAGAAGTTACAAATAGAATTTAATAAACAATCAAACATCTAAACTAAAATCTAAAAGGCTAAATATGGGAGCAAATGGAAAGGGGACTAGTGTGTTGTGTGCATTTGTCAGTCGTGTGTGTTCCCCAGTGCACGTGGTGCAGGAGAGAACAAAGGCACCTCTACTGGAGCAAAAATATGAATAAGATTTTAGCATGCGATGCTAAATATGGCCTGGAAACCAGGGAAATGGTGCATACAAAGGGCTACTGAAGTTAGCTACATCTAGCTAATCTCAGTGCCCCTTGGCATTCTAAATATATGAGACCATATATCGAATGATTAGATATTAGTGCAGGAGAGATCGCATACACAGATCTCGGTTAAAAGGAAGGCGGATTGTAAGCTAATGTTAGTAATCGAGTATATATCTTAGCTATGCGGGCTAGGAGGCTATGGCCAGCTAACAAGCAATGTGATTTCTAAACACACCATTACCTACAATCGGTAACATACTTATTTGAGAATAAACAGAAGCTTCCAAAGCTAATGCTTGGATTTTTGTTAATCTTACTGCAGGAGCGCAGGTGGAACTGCAGTTGGTTGCATAGCTTGTTCGTCCAAGGAAACTGTGACTTGGGCACCATTTCTGGATCTCCCATGTGCTGTCTGTAGAAAAGCCAGTGTCCGTTCTGGTTTTTCTTACAGATTCTTCTGATCATTCACCGCTGCTGGAGCTGGAAGTTGTGCTGGCTCACTGTCACAGGAAGGTATGTAGGTTACGCACATTAACTTGCTATTTTGCAGAACGATAGCAATGTGTAAAGTTAGTAACTAAACTGATCCCACGTAGATACGTTTCTAAAGCTTATTTTCAATATTGCTAACAAGTATACTTGGAGTTATAAACTGCCGGTCGTGGCTATTCCATAGCTTAGCTCTCTTTAGGCCTATGCCTTAGAAACCATGCCTTCTGCATGTCTCTCCCGTTGAGCAGGAAAGAGAAGAGAAGAAAACTGTGAAACAGAGTAAGGAGGGCTCATTTCATAGGACAGGAAGTGACATATTGCACCCAGTTACCATGATCAGTTTCTCCAACTATGATCATGTGACCATTACATTAGTCTGACCTGTTGATCCAAAACGGTACCCAGTCCTTGCACATATAATATTGAAAGGGGACGCAGACACAGCGCTGTGAACTCGTAAACTAGGGGATGAAAACCAAGATTGAGGTCCCCTTAGGTCAGAAGGGGACCTATAATATATTTTTTGTCTCTTTTTTGATTGTCCCTACTCACCAGGCAATCACAGCATGCCAAGCCTTCTGTCCATGCTGTCATCGTTTGAGTGCTGGTTAAAAATGTTGGCTAACATTTCTCTCCAGAGACTCAATTTCATTGGCTATCTCTTCTCTCCATAGAATCATTTTTATTGGCATAGCGCAACTCACAAAGCCCTTAACTCTGATTTTGCGTGTATACAGCCTGCCTGTCATTTGAAATCAACTCGTAGGTGGAATCTCAGTTTGGGACATGCCCACAGAAGCCTGATCAGATCCATTACTGAGATTACGCGCACCTGTTCTGCACACTGCGACAAGTCGACTGTCACTGCAAATGAATGAAACCCTCAAATTTTACTTCCTCCTCCTTTTTGGCCCCGTGGGTAGATGTCCCAGATGCGGAGGTCACAGGTGCAAGCACTGATTTCCCAGGAGAGTGTGCAGAGCTTGGAGCAAGTGAGGGCAGGCCTTGGCATTTGCAGACATGATTAGGTTTCCATGTGCCACATCTCATTATCACACCGAGGGGTTTGTGTTTACAGGTGCATTCAGGGCACCTGACACGTCTCTGCAACCCTACCTGCATCACCCCTGCCAAACAGCGAATGAAGAAGGTATCACATTTATGCTGACCAGTCAGCTCTTGTCTGAAGGGCAAACTCAGTCTGCACTGTTTCTGCTGAAAAAAGTCCAAAAGCCTTTGACCTTTGAAGCTATAAATACATTCACTTTTGACTTTTTTTTTTCTTTGGCAGTATACCACAAACAAACAGGTATTTACCAGTTTATGTGCATACTATAGGTGTTAATGGATCTCTGTTATTCTTGAAAGTGGTGTCGTGAAAATATGCTTAAAAACACCAGCCTGGCCATAGCTGTGTGATGGTACTGTCACATACTATGTGTACAGATTGTCAAAATGACAGCCAATTGATTGTCTCGCATAAAATTAGCTACTTAAATATCACTGTAGTCTATTAAAGTTGTTTGTCTAAATGCATAATCAAGAATAGTTAGTGTATGCATTTTGTACATGCTGACTTCAGTTAGCAGTCAAGAAATATGACACAAATATTCCCCTGATAATGTTCTCAGTCTAAAGAGTCTATTCCACACACCATATAACACAGCTGTTTGACCCCTAATGCAACAGTTGATTTTATGGTACAGTACTTTCACTGGACCAATGGATTAAAAAAAAACATTTTGACGTCTCTTATGAATGAATA
Organism: Anguilla anguilla; assembly: GCF_013347855.1. Lineage (NCBI taxonomy): Eukaryota > Metazoa > Chordata > Actinopteri > Anguilliformes > Anguillidae > Anguilla > Anguilla anguilla. The sequence goes on along the minus strand of NC_049214.1, from coordinate 20,264,018 downwards.
AGGTTTTCAAAATGAAAAGCAGAGCTTGTGGAACATTAAACTATCCACAAATTGTATCAACAGAAGTTCGATTTCAAGCTTTTTAAACTGAAAAACATGAAAAGAACATAAAGTTTACTAAGAAGACACAGATAAACACAGCATGACATATACGCGACGCAGCACAGATAAATTATTGAAAATGTCAGTCCTTCTTAATGTAGGTTGCAAAGGTCTGCAGCTTTAAGAATGCGTGTCCTGTCCTGGAAACACGGGAGTTTGTTGCTATTGCGCACTACTCTGTTTGTGCATGTGAGCCTGCTCTGTCTGAGCATGTCGTGCAAGGGGTTTTGTGAGTGTGCCATGTTCACTGGTTGCTTCTTTTTTCCTGCTCTGTAGAAAATGGGGTTTTGGTTGGAGTGAGCTGATGCCGATTATTTTAAGGGGCCCTTTTTATAAGCACTTTCTGTCCTTTATTGTACCCTATCAGGAGGATGCCACCATACTGCAGGCATGGTCTTAGCATTGTGGTGTAGATAGTGATCAGGTCCTCACAGGGTAGGCAATTTCTTGCCAGGACAATCAGGAAGTGGAGTCATTTTGAGGCTTTTCTCTTCTGAGAAGAAGAGAAAAGATGTCACACCAGATGTCACCTCTGTAATTGCCATTGGTCATCACCCTCTGCTTTATTCACTGAAGGGAAGTACATTTTTGTGAAGGTACTTGCGTCTACTTGATATACAGTATATGTATTTAAAATGTTTTGCACAACACGATATTGTACTACATATATATCAATTTTGAAAAGAATGCAGACTGCATATTGTGTATTAAATGTGTATTTGGGCCTTTATGGTACACTTCTCTATTCTCCATACCTTCATTTATAATCTCACAAGAATGAACTGAGCCATTCAATGTTAAGATGTTTCCGATCAGCTTCCTGTCAAATTATCCATCATTGCCATTATTAAACCATATGATATTCTGTAACTATGATTTTTCCATAATTGTAATTATTATTCTATAACTGTGACTCTTCCATAATTATAATTCTTTCAATCCCATTATATGAAAGACATTTTTTCAAACAAAATAGTCCCCCACCCCCTGATGACTGATCCTGCATGAAATGACAGTAGTAGTAGTCAGCAAATCACGTAAAATTAATAAATTAGGTATTGCTTGATAGATGACATTGAGAAGCCCTGCAATAGATTGGCGACCTGTCCAGGGTGTATTCTTACCTCCAGGGCTCCACCTTCCCCCTGCGACCCTGCCCAGGAATAAGTGGGTATAGATAATGAATGGATGGATGGATGACATGGACAATGTCTCCAAGCACTGGCTGGAAGTCACTCTAGGCAAGAGTTGGTGAAAGGAATTGGGACATCATGGAAAAAAGCCAGAAGGCACTTTTTGTTGAATGTGCAGAATTTGAATCACGCACACTGCATAGGAACAGTGTGATTAATAGTGTAGTTACCAAGGTACCAGCAGATACATCATAAGCCCTTCTGAAATATTGCCTCAGAGGTTGTGACGACAGCGTTATATAAAAATGTGTATATAGGTCGTAGGTAATAAATGGTTTCTTTTCTCAGAAACACAAAATATCATATGTGTGATATTGGATTATTGGTATTTTTTTTGTTGTAATATTATACTTTACGGTCATTTCAGGGAATCACTTCATACTAACCAGAAAAAAATTAAATACCGGTTCTTTATTTAATTTGTTTTTTTTTTTTTTTTTTTGAAGACAGCAATACAAAAAGCTTCTCTGTTTTGGATCTGTGAGGGTAAGGGATTTTCAATGGAAAGGGGTTTCTTGATTTGTTGGGTATTTTGGAGGTGATCTGATTATCTCATGATGGCATGATGGCATGATGGCAGTTTTATGACATCATCAGAAATTAATTTGGTACATTGCCAGAAGAAGAACAGTGAATCAACCCTCCTATAGCCCAGAGTCAGTCAGTCTCTCTCCCTCTCTCTCTCGTTCTCTATCTCTCCTCATTTTATACCCCAATTCATTCTTTTAAAATAAATGTTTATATAAAGGAGGCTGTTAATACTCATTTATGGCTACTAGCTAAATCTGATTAGTGTAAAACACATATAGAAAGTGATACTTTCCACGTTTACATCAGTAGAAGATTGAGAGGCCACTTGAGTGAAACCGTGAGTAGAACATTATGTGAGCAGTTAGCAGAAGGTCCAGTGGATTTTAAATGATTAGGGATTTTAGAGGATTAGGGTTTAGAGTTAAATGCCCTGCAAGCATTTTCCACAGTACTATGCCATCATCAACCTGCTGGAATGTCAGGCTTGTTTGTTAAGCTGTAAAACAAGAGGAATACATTAGGCCCTTATTTTGCGACCTTGTGAATCGGGAGGGGCGACATAGCTCAGGAGGTAAGAGTGGTTGACTGGCAGTCGAAGGGTTGCCGGTTTGATCCCTCGCCCTGGGCGTGTCGAAGTGTTCCTGAGCAAGACACCCAACCCCTAATTGCTCCCAATGAGCTGATTGGTACCTTGCATGGCAGCCTTTCACCATTGGTGTGTGTGAGTGTGTGTGTGTGAATGGGTGAATGAGAGGCATTTGTAAAGCGCTTTGGATAAAAGGGCTATATAAATGCAGTCCATTTACCATTTACCATGCTTGTGGTGCAGAGCTTACCAAAGTGTTCAGATTCAAATGTGTCTTCCTCTGGTGTAGGAAAGCACTGTTATCTGACTGCTGAAATAAGATCAGATTTGTGTACAATTTAAAATACTTTAGAATACGGTCTCCACAATCAAAATACCAATAACCCCTTTGGTTCCCTGGTCATCAAACTTTGAAATCATAGAGGCAGTTATTATGGCACTTCCTGTGGGTTTAAAATTACTTTTAGTATGAGGGCCATGTGGAGTTAGTGTTGCAGTATGAATACAAAATAACTGGGCGTCTACAGTAAATGCACAGTTGTGATGATATAAAAAATAATAATCTGCATATTTATGTATAAAATAAGTAAATGTCTTGCATATAAAAAATAAAATGATGCCTAATTACACATTGATGTACTGTAGCTGTACATTAAGTGCTTTTAAACTGATTCATAATGCAAGCATAGAATACATTTATAATCCCAAATATCGATAAAATCTGCAGCAGTCTGTATTTTGCTGTGTTTTAATTTAAAGTGACAATCTCGAAGATTTCAGTTTCGTTCTCTATGGCGGTGCCAATGGCGAGAAGCGGTAATTGCAGGTGTGTTTTTGGACCTCACTTCCCATAGATCCAACCGGATCCAACCAGTGTCGCCTGTGTGACGTCAGTCAGTTGGCACGCCAGCTATAACACTTACTATTTACTGAATAAAAAACAGTTGTTATAAAAGTAACGTTATGTACATACTCATTCGTTGTCTAACATTAGGCTAACTCAAGATGTCTTTACACTGCCGAGCCGGGTTAAAATGCCGTCGCAAACCTGGGGTAGAATTAGTGATGATCAATTTCTGCAAACGTTCTTTATCCACCTTTTGCCCGGTATGAACATCTTTACACTGCAGAGAAGAATTTGTGGGATTCGCTGTGGCTCGTGCAATTATGTATCTCGTGCACAATAAGCAGTCTTTTTCGTGAATGATTGTTGTGTGGTATTTTTGAAACAACTGCCTTGCAAAATGTTACCCCTGGTGTTTCTGGTTTTGCTAGCTAAACTGTTCGAGAATAAAGCTGAGCTGGGTGTTAAATTAGCAATCAGAACAAGAAGAATAAAACAAAAATAAAGGAGATTTCATCAAAAAGGGCATAAAGGCTGAAGGAACATATGAGGAAGCGTAATAAAATAATAACAATGCTAATCCATACTGCCATATTCTTTTATTTAGTTTTCTCCTGCATGACGTCTTCAGAAATCAGACCCGGCTCTGCTCCACATACCCCGGCTTTATTCCGATCATTATAATATATTGATGAACTCCATGGCAATGTAAATAACGGTAACGTTAAGGCCAGTTCAGATCAATGATTCACGAAACGGTTTTAGAATGTTGCAGAGAAAATTGCAGCGGTGTGAACTGGCTAGTAGCAGAGCCGTTGCCTGCCCTGAGGTTTTAAAAGACCATCCTTGTCAAATCGCCAAGTGCAGTTTTAGAACGTTTACAATCAGACGTCTTGGAATTTTGCAAGTTGCACCCAGTCTCGTTGCGAATCATTGATCTGAACTGGCCTTAAGTTAGCTACACTGCAACGTTGCAACAAGGTAGCATTGAATTCGAGAGACGGTTTGCGAGGTCGGTACCGGTCGGTAGCGTTAGCTAGCGTTTTTTTCTAATTGTTAGCCGACATTAGATTGTGTTAATTACATTAGCTAGCTAGCTAACGCAACGTTACCTGATATGAGAGATGGATACTGTGCGCAACGTTGTCTAAACTAATGTTGTCTTTCTTGACATGGTCCGGTAGCTAGCGTTAGCTGTGCAAATAGCTATTTAATTTAGTAAAGTTACATTGTCATTAAATGTAATACAAAATCTACATCAACAAATAATATGATCTCTCATGTTACACAAAAACTTTTTAGGGTTCCATAACTCCCCCAACTCCCCCTTTCTCTGTTATTGTAACGCATGCAGACACTGGAAAAAACAGTACGCCGCTCACACACAAGTGAGTTGAAGAGCGAGCCTGTTGCTTTAGTTCCGCCTACCCTCTCTGGCGGACCAACCACTGATGGGTGATGAAAAACGTGTCACTAACTGCGCCGCTTGTGATTTTTTCCCGGGAATGTCGCCATAGACACCAAGTTTTTTAATCATGATAGTATAAATTAATATAAAAATAGGCTCAATCACCATTGTTTTACCCAATGCAGCGATAGATAGTGACTTAAGACATTTATTTTAATGAAAATCTTTTCGAAAAATCAAGATTATTACTTTAAAGACCAGTGGGCTTGATAGTTCTTTTTATAAGTTTAGCTGCCCTGAGTAGGGTTTCAGAATAACCTCACCCATTACACATTGGTCAGATATTTCAGTGTTAAGACTTGTTAGGATGATGCATTTTACTCACTGAAGTCTTGCCTTTTGTGTCTGTTTGCTGTCTTTCCTGATGTACATTTCACATTATTAGGGATAGAATGTGCTTTTCCAGTGCTTTCAGTGAGATCACACAAGACCAATGCAGATCTACATAATGTCATTTACATTGACTCAAACGTTTAACATGGAAATGAATACAGTCATGTCCATAACTACCATAGCATACTACTCCCCAATGCGTCTCCCCAATTTTTATTTTTCTCAGTGTTCATTGCTGCAGCCTCTGCTATTAATTTTGGAAACATAACTATAGCTGCATAGCCACCATTATGCTCTGTACAGCAATATTAGTTCAACAACGTATATACAGATGCTGAGTTCTTTGTCTGTGATATAGTCACATGACTGACGGTGCTACGTCTATGTGACATTGTCACGAGTGAGGGTGTTATATCTGTGTGACATAGTAACATGAATGAGGGTACTATGTCTATGTGACACCATCACACACGTGAGGGTACTATGTCTATGTGACATCATCACACAAGTGAGGCTACTATGTCTATGTGACATACAGTGCCTTCGGAAAGTATTCAGACCCCTTCACTTTTTCCACATTCCGTTTCCTTATAGCCTTATTATAAAATCGATTAAATCGGTCTGAATGTATGGGTCTGTATGTCACATAGACATAGTACCCTCACTTGTGTGATGAAGAGGTCTGAATACTTTCCGAAGGCACTGTAGCCACATGAGTGAGACCAGATTGTCTAAGTGACATGAGAGAGGATATTATGTATATGTGACATAGTCACAAGTGAGGGTACTATGTCTAAGTGACATTTTCACAAGTGAGGATTCTATGACTATATGACGTCATCACACAAGTGAGGGTGCTATGTCTATGTGACATTGTCACAAGTGAGGATTCTATGTCTATGTGACATTGTCACAAGTGAGGATTCTATGTCTATGTGAAGTCATCACACGAGTGAGGGTACTGTGTCTATGTGCGTAAGACAGATGAACTGAAGTACTGTAATAGATGCTGCTGAGAGGCAGCCAGACGGCGCTGGGAATGTTTCAGATCAGCGCTACCTGGGTATCCCAGCCTGAGTCTGTGTTCAGAGCCAGCAGGAGTACAGGATGACCCAGAGCATCGCAGCAGGAGTGTTCATGCTCTGTTTCCCTCCATCAGCTCACCTGGGACTCACAAACCCCAACCCCCCCCCACCCCACCACCCTCCCCATTCTGACCCCTCCTCCCTGCTGAAGCTTTCTGTGCAGATTAATGAATGGGAGCCATCCTAAAATCTGTTTCGCTATCTCTTGCCAGCCAGGTGAAACAAAACGAGTGGATGCATGCATCATAAAAGTTATGCGAAAATCTGCAAAAGTCAAAGGAAATTGTTACAGCCCGTGACCTAAATATGAAACTTATCTCAGTTTTTTTGTGTGTATTTTTATAATCCCATCCCTCCTTTAACATACAAGTTATTTTCAGTGACCTTCCACAACCTAAATTATGTTAAATTTTTTCTTATCATCTCTAAATTGACAGCAGACAACACCGAAACAGATGGGCTAAGCAGATGTTCATTACGACTAAAAAATACTAAATCACAGAAGATTTCAGCATAATTAGCCAGGTTCCACTTTGGCCTCCGTATGGTCAAAAATAGAGTGTTCTTTATTCGCTGCTCATGAAATGTCAGAGTTCCACCGCTGACACACCTTTTATGTCATAGCTTGTAGAGATGAAAGACAAGATGACTTTTTCAGAAACTAACCAGCCCCGCTGCACTGTGTGGAAGGTGCTGGGTGTTGCCTGTAAAAAATTTAGTTTATCAGACTTTCAGTTTACTTTCAAGAGGTAAGGGTAGCTCTGAAGATAAATGCTGGGAGGTACCAGGACTTCTTGTTGAATGTTAGACGTATCTCTTTAACCCACCCTACACATATGAGAAACTACCAAATTAATGTAAATTTATTGATTTGTTATTACAACCTTTATGACTTTCAGATTGTGTATGGTTGTGATTACAATTAATTGTGAATGTCAGATTGGGTCATTCTTGTGAAAATATTACTATTTTCTTAGCACATGACCTTGTCCATCCATTGCTGGCAACACGGCAGGTTGGTATTTTCCCCAGGTGGGAGAGATGTCAGGGATGTCCTCCTGCTTTGTGCTCCAGCAGAGGGCCTATAAATCTACAGAATGGGCCCCAGGGGCTGCTGCCCAGAGCCTGTCCTCCAGCCACTTTTGTCCTTTTAGCATACAGTTACATCTGCTGTGAAATGGGACAAGGTATGTATAGGATTTGTTTCCACGGGGTTCACAACTTCACTTATAGTTTCCCAGAAAAATTTCAGGAGCACCTTGACAATATGAGATTGTGTCAAAAAAGAGTGAATAGGAAACAAACTGATGAAAATAGCTTGAACAATAATGTGAGATGCTGACGAGGAGGAGCAACCAGGCACATCTGGAGGAAACGGCTAAACAAGCCATAACTGTGCCAGTGGACATGAAACATGGGCCCAGCCGGTCAGCTAACATTAGCCCTACAAGTACAGCCTTGAAGCAGAGAACGAGTCGAGCACATGAGAATGCAGCCCATGACGTTGATGGTGAAACAGCATATGGCAACATCAGTGGAACAGGAAACCACAGATCATACAGTTGCTCTCGCAGGTACATAATGTTGTAATGGAGCCAACTAAAGCACCATTGGGTGAGTGAGGGGATGTTTCTCAATACGCGTTCTTGTCTGTACTTGTGTTCTTGTGTGAAACGTCATCTTTTGCGGTCCAAGTATTGTTCCAATACACAAGTTCACATTTCGCCAAGAATGGTTAAATTTGCCGGAAGGGTTCTTGACACACCCATTTTACCGAGGATGCATCGGTTGGTAACTTGTATGAACTTGACACACATATATCCCAGCATTCATTGCGCGATGGCAGACGAGACCACTGAACGGTCACAATTTTTTTTTGTTTTCTCATCTCACTAATAAATGTTACGAAAATCCTTCTGAGAATGAAAATGATGCGAGAAATATATGTTATAATAACTGAATTTCAGCTTATTTTTTACCATACAACATATAACTAAAAACATTTCATTCGGCTATAATTCTGTTTAATCTGTTACCTTAGAGACCAACTCATAGCCAGACGATAGTAGCCTATTACGTGTTAGCCGAGCCGAATTAAACATTTTTAGTTTTCATTTCACTAATAAATGTGACTAAAATCTTCCACAAACGAAAATGAGGCGAGAAATAGGTGTTAAAATAGCTGCAACTCGTTTTAAATACAGCTTCTGTGAACAAGTATCAGCTTGTAGCCAGTACTAGCCTCTGTTGTAGGGGGTGCATCATCAGAGGCAAGCAGAGTTGTGTGCTGTAGCAAACGCTGACTTGAAGTTGTTAGCTGATATACAGAGCAATTTTAAATGATCGGAATGGCTCAGCTAACTTGTTGACGCTTGGTTGGCTGCTTCGGTTTATCCAAGCCTGCCCTTGTTGCTGAAAGTGCTAGGCAGATTTTGGTCGGTATAGAAAGCAATTGTGAATTAAGCAATCGACATGTATTAACTAGCTAGAGAACAGAGGATAAAAGAGACGTTTTGTTCACTTTGATTTTTTAAGTAGCCTACAATTAACACTAGTTTACAATGTAAATAAAACTATACCCCAAATCAATGTAAAGCAGCCTTTGAAAGAAACTAGAATACACAGAGGACAGTGACTGTCAGGTAGCGTAACCACACATCACAAGCACGCATGGTATCTCAAATACATATAACAGCGTTCTCTGTCCTTGTGAACTTGTCGAGTTAATTCTTCCAAGAACGACTAGCAAGAATGTTCTCCCCAAGAACACAAGTCCGTTCTTTGCATTCTTGGTATTGAGAAACACCCAGCGACTATCACTGACAGCTGACAATTTACCACTTTTCGGTAAGACATCTTCCAACAGCTAACAGGCAGGCCTTAGAGTAGTGCATACTACCACTGCTGTTTCGCAAGATGGTATTTGTGTGATTGTTGGACTTTCACGAAGATGCAATTTCCGAGGAGACCACATGCTGGAAAAAAACTGCTTTTGTTTTTCAGCTATTATTTGGATTATTTTTTGTGCAGCCATTTCTTTGTTCATGAACTATTGACATTCAAGATTAGTCACTGCTCAGATGCAGTAGAGATTGAATCTCTCTGCCAAAATGTGCTAAGTGTCCTAGTGATCAAATTACCGTACGGCACAGTATGTCCTATCGTGTGACCGAAAAGGAAGACTGAACTTTCTGAAGCTATCTGACATACCTTAGTGACAACTACAGCAATTACTTTTGATCTAGCGGAAGGTGGTGAACAAAAAACAGATACACCAATATAAAGTCTAGTATAAAATTAATAGTGTTATGCAGGAGGAATGTTACACTTTTCGACCAGAACATCAGTCAACTCATATTTACTTCATGGAAGTAGAAGACTATTTATGGTGCATCATTCTGTAAAATCACATAAATGCAAGTTTGGGTTAAGATTGAGAAGGTCACGACATATGGGTGACATCAGTAAAGTACTCCACAAACCATTGGGTGACTACTCGTGCTCTGTGTATGTGGCACTGTCATCTTGATAGGCACACCAATCTGCAGAAAATAAATGCTTTCACACATATGATCACTGCCATTAAGTAATGATCGACAGAGCTCACTTTAAAAGGGTATGTGTGCAACCAAACTATGCAGGGAATGAAGCCATCAGATATAGCTGTTACAGTACGATCTGAACCCTTCAATATTGGAACACTGTTGGTTTGTTAACTTTACTTACTTTAGCCGAAATGCCTGTACCATTGTACCACTGACATTGTTTAGCAAGGAAATCATAATATCATTCAAGTAATGAAAACTTCAGGCAATAACTACAGTATATATTGGAATAGAACAGAGAAGTTTCCAGAGCTTATATTCTCTTGAGGATAGATTGGCCTAAATTCAATCAGCACCAAACATTCAAAAATGTCAGTTAAAAGAAGATGCTGTATCCAGTTTGTACCTACTGGCCAGTAGCTCCATAGGGTGAGTGTAATTGTTGATTGCATCGCCCAGGATACGGGAGGCTTCAGTCGGTTATGGGTCTACATGTGTTTGCTATCTAGCAACCCCTGCTGAATGACTGAGTGCCCATGGACTGCATGTCAAAGCCGCACATGAAAGGTCTTCCTCCGCCTCCACTCTGTGCGAACTTGGCTGTAGTCTGCAGTGTGAAAAGAGGCGGCTGGCGATACCATGTGTTTTGGAGGAGAACCATGGTTGTCTACACTCTCCCAAATCAGCAGTGAGGCTGGCACATTAACACAGCTGTGGTTGCAGATTGAACATTCCAAATTATGGTGGCAATTGAGTATATGCAGGCCCATATTGGGTGCCAAATTCATGAAAAAAGGGGGCTGCTTTTCTAACTAATACTTTTCTGTCCAAAGTAAAAACACTTTTTGTCATGGCTGAACTAACCAAACTATGTTTGCAATGAATGGAATAACAATATAGCCTCAAATATATAAACCTCAGTGATACAGACTGCCCAGTCAACCTAAAGGGTAGGAAAGCAGAAGCACAATCACAATTATGCTTTACCAAGCTCCTTATTACCACTGATGCATAAATGTGAGCATTAAATGCAAACAAGGCAGACTTTCCCTTGATAAAAACCCAAGTGGCATTACAGTTTGACAAAACGGCATGCCTTAGCACTTAGCATGAATTAGCACAGTTCTATTTCTAGAGTGCATTGTAAGAAAATCAACTGTGTTTAAAGGAAATGGGAGAACAAAGTACACCAAGGATAGCTGGCCACTGTTTAAATGTGTCATTCCAAATGCTGGCATACAAAACAAAATATGTTCTAATGAATACCTGGGTTTAGAAAATAAGTCTACTGTAATGCAATTTTATGGTTCAAATCAATAAAGGATTCAAATGAATAAGTATCCAAACTGAATGTATTTTGCATCTTAGGATCTAAAACAGCACATATTAATCATGAGTCAAAGTTATGGAATAATTTTGTTATGATCCACTCTACTATTTGATATTTTCCAAGGACAAAGTATCAATTTTGATATGAATGTTTAAAATAAATGAATGGATTGTCTTAGGTGTGCCCCAAAAATCTTTGAAATTGCCTATTTACTCATGGCCTAGATGAAAGTTGCGAGTAAAGCATTTTCAACCAACTGCATCTACAACAGCACAGTAGTCTACTGTCCATTGCCGCACTACGTCATGACCTGGTGTGGCCTTATCGAATGTATCTCGCTAGTTGGGGTGATGGTAACTGAGCTCACCTGATTTGGTCTAGATCAAATATCTGAGAGTCACACTTCCCAGACACTTCTTTAACTATGTAGGTCATACACTCCTTGAAACAATAAAATATTAATCATGGTGTGCCTAGGACACACAGTCAGTTATTCCAATGTGATAAACACATACAAATGGGTACAGGGCATAAAGATAAGTTCAAACAGGAATTAAGTTTGCATGCAAGTTTTATGAAATCATTACATGTATTAGTATGTGCAAAGTCCAACATTCTGTTGAGCTCCCAGAATTATGGGTTGGTTTTACCTTTGGTAACACCTGCCTGCTCCTGGAGGCTCCCGTCACAGGTGTTTTTGAGCCCCTGGGCGTAGCTGATTTGTGGTAGGTGTTGATGACAAAAGATTTTAATTTTGCCGTTACATCTTCCAGGAGACTTGGTGCACTGCGTATCTTGTCGGTCCACCAGGACTGCTGCAGGCAGAAACTGGACGAGTCTGAAATAATATTGGGATTCAATATTTTCATGTTTTCTGGCAGCACCTCAGCAAATTCTTTTTGCCCTCTGGGTATGGTTGATGTTCTGAACAAACCAAGGCCCATATTAATACATTTTCTGAGTATTCTGTGTGGAAGTACAGCCAATGTAAGAAAAAAGAAAACATTTAAACTATACCTGCTATACGTGCACAAATAGATTTACTGTCATAAACTGTATGTATATTACATCATTTGTGCAGCAGCAGCAAAAAGCAAACCTGACTCATAAAACTGTGGGCAGATTTACCAATTTATTAAGTACAACTCATAAAATGCAGGATCAGTGCTGTCAGTTAGCATAAAGCTAAGTTATTAGCAGCACACACATTACAGAATTCAACGGGCAGTGCACTGCCTCATCAGTAATTTAGACACATAAAATGACACTTCAATTTATTTCTTCGTAATTAGGAAACACAAGGCACACGATTTCAAATTGAGGGAATATACATGCTAATGTTGCATTTACAGCAGTGCATTTATAACACGCATTGATATCATGAAACCTTGGTTACCATGGGTTTTTCAGAACGTTCATAATACCACCGGAAACCAATGCCGTGACCCATGACATGGGTAGCAGGGATTACAGCATGTGTTGCATGCAAGCACATATATAACATGTTTGCATCAGAGCCATGCGGTTCCTGGAAATAATATTCATATTCTGATCAATATTCCTGGTTTATGCTTAAATGAATTTAACAACTACCCCTTACTTTTAATATTACAATTGATATATTACTTTTTATATTACACATGATATATACTGTACATGCTTATACCATGGCTTGGATAAATGTTCAATTGTGATTGGTTGATAACTGTGCATAGCCTACACATTAATATTTTTGTCTTCTGCATGATAAATTTTTCTTACCACTAAAATAAGTTTTATATTAAGAGATACAAACATACTGGCTGCATAAATAGGGAGTGCTATCAAGATAATAGAATCCATGTCTTTGATCAGTGTTGCTCTCCACCAGAACCTTTTTCAAATTTTACTAGGTTACAAACACCTGCATCTGCTCATTCCACCGTAGAGAATTAAATTTCAGGAGCTTGAAAAACCAGCAGGAACTGTTTGTCAAGCTTAGTATATCAAATGATTGCAAGAGTGGAACTGGCCTGGTTCAATCCAGAAATATCCAGAAATCAGCCAGCTCCTCCAATGTAAACCTATTCCCTTTGGTTTCATAAACTTGAAACTCCATAGACTGAATAAGACTGCACTTTTACTAAAAAATCCCATTCGCTTGTAATGGCCACTTAAGTAGTATAAATTAGGGAAACTGGGATTTACAGTACATGCCGCACAGATGCGTAATTTATTCTATTTTTTGATAAATGTCTTTCCTGCTAGTTCTTCTGTTTTGGTGAACATATAACTGTCTAGCCATTAAACATCACTAGGTATAGCATCTGATACCTAATCTTGCGCTTTGGCAGTCAGTAATGTATTAAAGTTAAATATGCGTTAAGTATGGCTTTGTTACAGAATCCATATACAAGCTTTCAGGCTCTGATAAATACTAAATAATTCAGGAGAGCATATGCTGTGCTCAGTAAAGGGTAATAATTTGGGATACAAATCAAATCTCCAGAAAAAAATGGGTTTTGCAAATTATTTACTTTTGTAACATGTTAGCAACCATGAGCATTTGGCAAATTTTCAAGTCCAGAATTTAAACAAAAAATATCAAAATTAGTAAGTTTACACTTTGGGTCAGTTTCTTTTTTGTTAGTTGAATATAAAAAGTATCCATATTTTGTAATACAAAGAACATTTGTAAAGGAAAAAAAGATTACAAGAGATGGCCCTATTCAGGTTTGTGCTCCTCACATATCCAATTAGCATATTTATGTGCGAAGTGCCAAAACGTCCTGGGCATGTGCAGGAGGACACTGCAGCCAGCGAGAGGGAGGGTGTTGGTCATGCAGCTTTCTCTTCCAAAGCAAAGCCCAACTCCAGCCAGCTACTGATTCAGAGGGCACCAGCTCAAACCTCACCACAAAATGAGCGCCATCCAAGGTGACCACTCATCGGCGGGTAGAATCCACCCCCAAAAAAGATTTAAACCCCAGCTCTGCCTTTCAGCTGGCCTCATAATTGAGTGTGAGAAGAGGGTGGCAAGGGAAATGTCTCTCTCCTGGGCTGGCACAGAGCAGGGCGTGCACGCCTCAGGAGGAGTGTAGGAGCCAATTAAGGTCATGCTGTCTGGGGTCCTTGGAAATTTTTTTTGTTATCTTAAGTTTTCATAAAACGCACCATTGAAGGAGGGAATCATGACAAAGCAGTACACTGTCCGAGTTGAAGGTGCGTATGTGTGTGTGTGTGTGTGTCTGTGTGTGTGTGCGTATGTGTGTGTGTTTGCATATGGGTTTCTGGGGTGGAGGTAGTGCATTTCCTCTGCCATTACAAATCTATCATCAAAACGAAGACTCCTGAAGGGCTCTGTGCGGGTAGGGAGGGGGTGATGTTGGTGCAATTAAAGGTAATTTCTGTTGCCAGACAAAGAAATCAATAAGGCAACAAAGTATTTTTTTTCATCCCTGATGCTGTACAGGACCCCTGTAAAACATACAAGACATCCATGAAATCCCAGGGTAAATGGGGTTAATCTTGAAGGATGCTACCTTTGCTCCTCCAGAACATTTTCAAAACGATTGTTCATGCACATACTTATCAAGCTCCTATAGCAGATGTTGTACTTTCTCGTTTTTATTGTGCTGAGACAACAAAATAGGTGAACCTTTTATGGCACAGTATGTGCTCTTTGGGTGTCGTGACGCACACTAGTATTTAATGGCCATCATCCATTTTGTGGCTTGGTTTGCACAATGTTTTCACTGGGGTTAAAGTGGCATCATGTGGGCAGAGGTGGAACTACATCGTAATATGCCTGCTGCCCAGTGTTTGGGACTTAACTGAAAACTGATTAACGGTAAAGACTTTACACAATATTCTTTAAAACCAGTACTTTAATTAGTGATTTATGTAGATAGAAAAGCTTATCATTCTGGACTCCAGATGGAATAAGTGTCTATTCCTGAGTATGCTGAAGTAATCTACCCGTAACTGTGCCATTGAATGAAGCAAATATATTTACAATATCCTTCATTTTATTTTTATACGATGTGAAAAATGATCATACCTCAGAAGGCCATGGGGTATATTATTAATATAATATGGATGTCTGGGTAGGTTATGGTATATAATGACATGATAAATCTTTCTCAGAGTAATTCAATTATTTTAATTCTCACCTGCTGTGTTACCTCATTTTAACATATATACACACGGGAGACTGACCTCAGAGAATAAGGTCACGGGGGGTGGGGGGGCGGGGTTTCGGGGTTAGGGGTTACAGCACTCTCCTCGCTGGCCTGGGAAGACAGACCTGCCTGACAGGTGTTTCCCAGGAGCACTAATGAAAACAGACTCTAATGAAAAGAGACTTTTGTCTCTGTGGAATTTTAGGACCATATTAAATGACCAACCTGTACAAATTACATTCCTTTTCCGGAAAAGACATTTGTTTTATACATGAAAATAATCCCCTTACATTTAAATAAATAAAGAAAGTAACTGCCAATCTTGCTAAGTTTGCGAAGCATTGTGTTTCTTAGCCAGTGGGATGAAGCTTAATTTATTTGAATTGGAAAATAGCCTAATGACACAGAAAACATATGCACATTCATAAATTTTACCGGTGCCTCTTAAAAATGAAAAAGAAGTACCCACCCAAAGAATTCAAACCTTTAAAAAGTGTCTACATTTCAGTAGAAATTAGGCAAGAACAGGCAGTATTTCCTTGATAAAGATTTTATCACAATACTGTATGGTCATTTTTATTGTTATCACATAAAAACTTTTCCTGGATTTTTAAACAGACGTTTATTTGTTTTAAAATAGCCAACCTTAACCTTGAATAGAAAACGTTCTTCTGTCATCTGACATATATATGTATGTGTTACTGTTTGCTTG
The DNA here is from genome assembly GCF_013347855.1 of Anguilla anguilla. NCBI lineage: Eukaryota > Metazoa > Chordata > Actinopteri > Anguilliformes > Anguillidae > Anguilla > Anguilla anguilla. The sequence continues at coordinate 20,248,129 of NC_049214.1, read as the reverse complement.
TTTAAAGGCAGCAGGCAGATAGTCAATAGCAAGGTGATGTATGAAAGGAGGACAGGCAGAAGAGATCAGAGAGCAGATGAAGTTTCTTTTAGAGAAGGGAGAGGGAATAGGACCAGAAGTAGGTAATTGGCCTGTGTGACAGCAACAGCAAAGGGGTGGGTTCTGTGAGCAGAGATCTTCTGGGGGGAAGAGAAGGTGAGAACCAGGTGAGTGCTGCGGTGCATTTTATCTGCCAGGCTGCACAGTTGGGGATTTAAAGAGCCTACACACATCTTCGAAGTGCACTGCGCAGCCATTGCTGACGACAATGAATATACAGCAAAGTTGTAAGGTTAAAAGAGGGTGGAATATAAATTTGTGTACATTAGGAGACAGGGTTTGGATTTATATGCCTTGAATTTGAAGGATTAGGCAAGGATTTCACCAGAATTGAAAAAAAAAAATCTAGTTAGGTCAACATGTTCTTGGATTGGCCCCACTGGTCAGAGTTTGACTTTGTCAGCATGCAACGCAGCAGAGTCGTGAGTTACAGGAGGTTGTTTGTGCTGACTTGGATGATGGAGAGCAAAGGTTGTTGATGCTGGATAATAATATACATTACACAAGTGCATTAGGAGTTCAGAGAGACGGGACAGGTTCTGTAATATTGTGTGAGCCATGGTGTTCTTCACTGTATTGAACCAGTAAACCATCAAGAACAACTAGCAAAACAACATATTATAACTCAGCATTTATGAGTTTGATGTGAAATTTAGTTTTTTTTTTTTGTTTAAACATCAACCATCTTTCCTTTGTCTGTATAAAGTGGTTTACCTTGCTCGTGTCCACACACAGCTGGATACTTTCTAAAGGCCCATTTTTCAGCCCTAAAGATAGTATAGTAATGAAAGTAGCAGATTTAATGGAACAAATACCATTGATTAGCTCTATCCTTGACTTTTAACCTTCTATCGAAAGCCTGTTTGTCTGTCGAGGATATGAACATAGAGGAAGACTATCTTAGTGTAAACTCAGAATAATCGGTAGAGGAACCACTAGCTAAGTCACACTGACATAGGTCATGAAGAAATCCTTGTACATCTAAGGTATTAAAATTCTCATCTGAATCAGTCAAGGGTGAAATTGTGGTAGCTTTATATATTCAGCACACTTTATAGGGCAGTGATCACTGATCTCTGAAAATCTGTGAAAATGCCACTGGGCATTTTTATGTGACTTGCTAGTAAGAATGTCACAAACTATAATAGGATTTGCTGGATCTTTTTCATTAGTATGAGTGTGTCTTGATATCAACTGGGTTCAATTCAAGGCAACTTTTGTTGGAAACAGTCAATTAGATTTAAATCACAGAGAATTACAATTTTATAGACTAGGAAAGGTGTCAACAGAGCAGAACTGTCAGCAGTGACGAAGGGGAGACAATAAACCCTCACAAAAGAGATATGTGAATGATGATTTATAGTAACATCAATAACCAGCGGGTAAATTTGTTTATGAATAGATATACTAAGAGATGTGGTCACCATGAAGGTACAGTACTCAGATGGCCGCACCACCCCCTTTACTGTCTGTTACACGTAAAGATGGTATAACTTTCAAGATTTACTGCATCATTTGAATCAGATTTATTCAACCAAGTCTCAGAGAGCACCAAAATGTCAGGATTAGTGTTCTGGACCCAAATGTTAATCACGCCCTTTTTTGAAATAATGCTCTGAACAATTAAACGCATCAGCCCAAGCCTCTTATGTGATTTAAGGTCAATGGGGGTATCAAAGGAGTGGAGCTTCCCATTTGAAATAACAGGGGAGTTTAAATGAATGGGGACAGGGATGAGATTACAGATATCTACACCCCTGGGTCTGTGAATGCTTTTGTGAAAGCAACCCTAATGCTGAGAGATAATGGGAGGCATTACTTTGGGACACACTTGGAACACATCAATTATTCAGTAGCGCTTTCATACTGGATGAGAGCACCCAAGCTCCTTGTCTATTTGGATGGATTCCATCTCACTTGTAGTAATCGCATCATTTCCAGAACAAGTCAAATTTGTCAACAAAGGCCACATCAGTGGATTCTCTGTAGACTTTCAACCAATTGTGGAGAGCAAATAATCGAATGAACCAGTACAATTTTGGCTCACTGAAAGTTGGAGGCCAGAGATGAAAAATAGTTGCAAATTGTCTGATAAACATTGTATATTAATTCTGACAAGTGGGCTGTACATGTTAAAACAAATTCAACTTAAAGGTGTTTCCTTAAAGGGTAGTGTCCTCCTATTATGAATCGTTAATGTTCATTCATTAGTTGTTGCCTCATTATTGAAGGAAACCTTAATGTACCTTACAGTATATATCTCTGAAGACATAGCCAACACCGCTACAGCCATATTACAATGAGACTGTTTCACAATAAACCTACATAACATGGAATCTGCTCACGCTCAACTCTCTTGTCACTTGGTATCAATACAAAGATACAAAATCTATATTGCTTTTCATTTAATTACAATATTTTATATCATTCTAAAAGCCACATTTGATAAAATACTGCAGTGGAACACAAGGTTTTTTTGTGCGAATACCTTCCCTACTATGTTGGAAACTTTGGCCTCCTCTAGGAGCGGCTCTGAGGAAATACAGCCTCCCCAGGGAAGTGCTGGTACACCTGAAGCTTGTCTCCCAATTACCTCACCTGCCAGAAATGTGCTGGCAGTCTGGCCCGGGGAATAGAAGCAGGCTGCTAGCGGTGCTGTGTGTGTAGTGAAGTAAAGAGCAGAGAGATTCCACCTGACAGCAAACCACTAACCTCTCAGATTTTTCCAGTTCTCTTTGTGCTTTGAAACTCCTTCAGGAAGCTACAAGGTCCCGATCATCACCAAGAGGGTAAGGCAGCACCAAGAGGGTAGGGTTTTGAGGCTAACTCACACGTTTGAAAAGTAGACTCTTGTTTGATCCAGTTTCTTGGTTGTTTTTTGTTTGGTTTTTTTTTTTTTCCCCCAAATGTTTGCATCGTTTCTTTCACAATTAAAACCAGTGAGATTTGGTAAAATAGTAAGTTTAATATGAGAGGAAGCATTGAATCATAAGTATTTATGCATTTTGCCACATCTTATATTTTTTCAAAAAGTATTCAATTAAGTAATTACATATACATATTATATATTATATTACATATAATAAGTGCTGGGGTGTAGGAACAGGGAGGGAGCCAGGATACAGCCTGAAGAGGAGGGTTTAACAGAACAGGAGTCTGCCACAGAAGAGTACTAAACTGGGGACTAGGAGCTGTGTAGAGTGGTTTGTTAGGAAGGGACATATTCTTTGGATGCTGAATGGACAGAATTACCCTGCTCCTATGGGGAGAGAGAAGGAGAGCTGGTCATCTAAGATTACGCAGAGCCTTCATGCAGTAGAGGAGTTCTGAGTGAGCTCTCTCGTAGCATCAAGATTAAAAGAGAGGTCTAGCAGTGGTGAGGACATGGAGGCAATGTACAGTGTCTCAGGCTTAGTCAGGTTGAGCTTAAGATGATGGTCAACCATCACGATGAGCTGGAGAAGATGTGAGGGACTGGAGTCCGGGGCACAGGGGGTTGGTCAGTGTGGTGTCAGCAGGTGAGATATGGCAACATCCATAAGAGGACGTGAGGTCAGAGGGTCAGCAGCCATGATCATAATGGATATGGTGGTATTCTTATTTTGTTTTATCACCATAACATGTATATTAATAAATACATAAAATATATATTCAAAGACTTCATTGCTTGAAACATGGGAACTGAAACAGCGTATATGCATTTAAATAGTGGGTTTCTACAGTTTTGTATCTTGAGAGACACGGGGTTCAATCAGTGCATTCTTTTTCTAATTTGGTTAATGTTTTTCAAATGTGATAATATAAAGTAAACTGATCCAAATGATTTCTTCCAAGAGAATTCTGTGAATGTGCCTGTAGAAGGCTTCCAGTAATCATGGATTTAGTCACTTGCAGTAGTAGTGGGAGTCACAGCTTCTGTGTAAATATTCAAGAATTCAGTCTATCTTCCTGTGGAAAAAAAGCAGACATGGAAAAAAAAGACAAAGATTAATATAGTTTAAACAGTGCGTGTCCCTCGGGGACTCCGTGAGGATAACCAAGCAATCTGGGTCAGGTTTCAGGTCAGGATTGAGTTTTTGTTATTGCAACTAAGATGTGATGAAGAAGTTTTGTGGGTCAGGAGGGAGGAGACAGATTGTGTATAATGGATTAAGTGATTGTAGGATTAGAGTGATTTTTATTGCTAAATACAAATATAGACTGTGTCGTCAGATTCGGGTTTTACCACATTTGTTTGTGACCTCAGAACGTTCAAGAACCCTCATTTTTCAAGATAACCCTTCAAACACTTCCAATATTAAGCTACTCCAGGCTTTCTGAAAGGGAGCTATACAATGAAGGGATGAGCATTAGATAACACTGTTTAATTTTTATGACAAGGTGGTGACTTGCGATGTCTTTTACATTACGTATATATTTTCAGTGTTTTAACAGTCAAACGTTTAATTTCAAATTATGTTCTTTCGGCTGATTGTATTATCCAAAGTTAATTAAATTGTATTTACAAAGCGCAAATTTTGTATATTCTTACAGTGGGCAGAAACAGACAGGAATTAATCACTGGTGGAAGTGACCTCATAGGCAGCGGAGAGCCAGTCATCCTGAAGTTGTGAAACAGAGAGATCTGTGCAGAGAGTCGGGTCTGAAGATTGATTTGCAGTATATTGGAGCTGTTCCATCCACTGCCTTGCAGCTTAATGCCAATTTAAACTTGATGCGAGCTATAACAGGTAGCTGGTGAAGTGAGATGAGGAGGGGTTTTTTTAGCCATAGGAATGCATTCATTGTTTTGCTTTTATTTGCATGAGTAGATTTAAGATGACAGAAATTTTTGTTGTATGTATTTCTTAGTCCATGAGGTGGCAGCAAACACTGAGTGCCTCCACTGCTACAATGGAGTCTACAAGAGCATGAACATAGACCGATATGATTAAATTCAGTATTGCACAGTGGATACAATTTACAACAAAATCCCGCTTAAGGGTTTTACACTTTCCGCATATTCATTATTTATGTGACTTAATGAAAATGTTATCAAATCTTGTGTTTTTTTTTTGTTAACTGAAGTAATTTATTACATTAAAATTCAAGCCATTAATTGAACTGTGATTTTGTCACTATAATAAAAAAATGAATAATTGCACCACAAATATCACATAATGGTATTATTTTATTGTAATAATGTGCAATAAAGAGTAGGGATGTGTAAAGTCTAATTATGATTTCCTCCATCAATCTACCTCTTTAATGAATCCTTAATCCACTCACTACTAGTATTTAAGGAAAACTCTCTGTTCCTTCGCTCCTTTTTTCCCCAATTTGGAAATGCCCAAATTTATTTTGTCAGTGTTCATTGCCACAACCTCCCCGCTCTCAATTCAGGAGAGCACAGACAAGGATTTATTCACTGAAATACATGATCTCATCCAGAGATTATTTCCTTATCACAAGATTTCAAATTGGGCTCACGCGGGCAGGAGTAGGTAACAGACACTTCGCACACATCTCAGCAGGTGCACCTGCACGCGACACTAATGGCAAGTGTGCCACACTCCGTGAGGCTGTTGGTACAGTCGTCACTGGCACGGTTTGGATTCAGTTCCAGTTTTTGGGGCCAATCCATACAGTTGCTTAACAAGAAGAGCCACTCAGCAGCCTCACTAACTAGTATTAGTGAATCAATTTAGTTTGTATCCCACAATAATTATGTGAAGAAAATATTTATGTGCATGGCAATTGAAATGGTTTGTATATATATACAGTAAAAGTGTGATTATAATTTCTTATAGTTGCAGTTTGCTTTGTTAGCAATGTAGATTGCTAATGGGAACAACTGGTCTTTGGTATAAACAAACATTTATTTGCAAATTCAACACATAAACCAAAATGTATCTGAATATAAGTGTTCTCTCAACATTAGGCTAATAATCTCTGAGGATGGCAGGCCATTTCTATGTATGGCAAGACACAACTGATATTTCTCCAATAATAAGGGTTAATGATTTTATAAACAGCAATTACCACGTTTAAGGTCACTGAAGAAACAAATGTTTTTGTATAGAACATAATAGAACACAATTAGAAATCAGTGTTCCTTATATAATGTTTTAAGATTGGTCACTGTATCTGGTTTTTGTTTTTCTCAGCTTCATACTGAAAATCTATAGTGTGTTGATATTACTATTCAATTGAATAATGATAAAGCCAGAAGGTCAAGGTTTCGGGTGCGTAAAAGGTTCAGATGCGCATTACAATGTCAGACAGGCCTTCTGGAATGGATCAAATACCGCATTTTCAATATAATCATCTGTGACGTTGCCAGATTCCTGCTACACAGATAGGACCCAGCCGTCATTACCACAGTGCTCCTGTTCGAGACAAATTATGACTGTTTAGGTTGATTTTAAAAGAGGAATGCGGATACGCTTTTGCCCGCCACTTTTGGCGTATCGGACAATGTAGATTTCTGCAGTATTATTATTTTTATGTATGTATGTATGTATGTATGTATGTATGTATGTATGTATGGGTGGGGAGGGGCTACCGGAAAATAAATAGGCTAGCATCTTGCAGTTGCATCTCTATTCGACTACAGGTGCGGAACATAATAGAAAATGCATTGAGATACACTGGATATGTTGCTGCGTGTGGGTCACTTGATAACTGCCAAATATGTTTCATTGTCTTTCCTTTTTTGCCTTGAGCCTCGCCTTGAGCCTCGTGAACTTTTGAAAGTCTGTAAAAAGCTCAGCAGAAAGGAAGGACTGGAAAGACAGCCGTGCTGCAATTCGAATCAAGAGTGGAACGTGCTTGCGAGAGCCAATCAGTTTTCTGAAACGCTGTGCCTCATATTTAAAGTACAGTAACTTCAGCGGACACGTTTTACAGCAATTGGGCGACTGCGGATACTATTGGCGTACTGCACCTGAGGAAATGAATTATATGAACGGAGAGATTACTCTCAGGGCTGTTTTAGTATTTACGTTTTTTACGAATGGCTTACTTTGGACTTACAGAGAGGAACAAGATGATGCGGACAGGTAGTATAACTTAAAAATGTGTGTTCACGCCTTAATATGTTCTTGTAAATGTAAGCTCGTAGGTTATGCATATTGTTTTACAACCTTCGTTATGTGAAAAGCAGATTATCCCATATGAAATTATAACCGGGAATGTTCCAAGGTTGATGTAATTAGTTATGTAAAAATATATTACCAATGGCTTGTATACATGATACAAAAACGTGTTTAGGTACTACATGCCTGTACCCGTCGCCGTTTTGGCTAATTAAGGTCTTATATCTTTACAGAGAAATCTGCTCAGAAAATAAAATAGTCACAACTAAATATCCTTGCATTAAGCCTACGGGGGAATTGACTACATGTTACAGGTAGGTCTCTGCGTGCTTGACGATGCAAAACCACCTTGTCGAAATCTGCTGTGCACTGTTTGTAAACTGACATGATATCTTGCCTATACTGTATGTTAAATGTGGGTACTTTTAAAATACATGAATATATTCATAAAGAGCTTGTTGCTATTAACACTTTTGAGGTGTTATAAAAGTGTTCTTCCTTTATAAAGTATGAATGCAAACGAATAGACTGCTTTGCAATTATGCATAAATCGAAACAGCTGGCCCTGTGTGTTTATGTAGAGAACAGTATAATGGTGTTGTTATTGTTCAGCCACTGCCAAAAATGTGTGGACCCCCTGTGTAGAGTACAAAACTTATCTAAAATAGAAGGAGCTGCACTTGATCTCTGATGCGTCTCAAATCTGCCCATCTCTAATGAAAACGTTAATGCTGATAAGTATCAACCACACACCCAGGGATGTGACTTACGGCAGTGGACGCATTTAAAGAAACATAGCAAGTGAAAACTATAGTGATCAATGGCAGTCTGCTACTATAATTTAATGCATAATTTATGTAATATTATTCCCTGTCGCTGAGAAAAGTGGCCAGGGAGGGACTAACTATGGGAAGGTTAACAGACAGTCATAAACTTCAGTATTACTTCCCCTGACTCCCACATTTTTGTTGCACACCAGCGGGATGGATGTAAATAAACTTTGAGAGGGGAATCTTCAGTGGATGCATTCTTGATGTTACCAAAAAAGAGATTCAAGGTAAAGACAGAGTGTCACTAGTCAGTGATTAATTGAATGTTAGAATGATATTTCGAAAGGACTTTTTTATGAACCTTTAAAATGTGCTGTTATGAGCAAGACACATAAACATATTATTCCCAATGCCCCGGTAACGTGGGGGATATGTACTGGCAGTCTGGAGTGTGCACTGTTGCAACACCATCCGTTATGTAGTAAATGTAGCCAGCCTGCAAGATAGTTCTGTGTAAGGAACTTGGTAATAGTATAGTACTGTATGTCCATATAAAGTTTTCAGTATCTATTGATATAATTTTGTATTATACATTGAAATTTTGCTTTTCAAAGTTTGCAACTGATTTTCATTTTGCTTTTTCTAATGGCCTTTTTGTACCTAGTGCAAAATTTGGTGAAGTACGTCAAAATGGGTCTGTCCCTTTACACGAGTAAATGATTTGAGTGAACAAATGACAAGAAACTCCTTAATAATCTAAATCTAAATAGTTTTTCAAGGTTTTTACACACAGTAACTAGCTAACTAGCATAAGCATAAACTAGCTAACGAGCTAACTAATGCTGTAATTGCAGTGTTTGATGTTGTAGCTGCAAAGAGACAGTATGCTTGACTTAAAAGTATGTCAGACTTCTGTGTGGTTAATTTAGACTACAGATTAAACAGTTTATAAGCAAGGCCATGCCAGTGCATACAACTTGGCCTACTCTTCTCATCTTCTTTCTTTATAGTGTATCCTTGAGAAATGAAAAGTGTCTTCACATTTGCTTCTGTTGTACCAAGTCAAAAATAGTGATTTGGTAGTATCTTACCTATTTTTTGTGTACTGGTATTAGTGTACTGTAGTTTGGATGACAAAATGGAAACTGCAATGTTGCCGTTGTGTTGATAAAATCTTGTTTTACACACATATTGTCATACTTGCTGGTACAATGGCAATTACCAAGCAAAGGACAGTTTCTGTGTACTGGTTTTATAGTTAGTGCTTTTTCTCAACATTTCTGGCTTGTAGCTTTGTGTTTGCATGTTATCTCTTCTTAAAAGAAGAGATTTGAGTAATTGGTATAGTTATCACTTGCACAACCTCAGGAATTTGCTCATATTTTGGCATCATAAAAATAAGTTTAAATGCTTTAATGAATTGCAAAACGGTAAAAAAATGACAACTATCCTGTTCATCGTTTGAGGCAAACAAAAAATCTAAAGGAGTTAATCTGAAGTTAGTAGGCTGTTACCCCAAATAACCTTTCTTACAATGCAAAATATTTTTTGTCCAGATATCCATCTGTTTCTGAAAGCTCAAGACTTTCATGTGAAAACAATTGACCTCCTGTTTCTCTGAGTTCCTTAACTGACAATCAGTTGTGGAAATGGCACATATAAAATAACCTGGGTATTCTTTCCAACTTCTGTCAGTAAGATAATAAACAGTTTTTTTTGTTTTTTTTAAATTTACAGATTAATGTGCTGGTGTCCTAATCTTGCTGGCACAGAACAAAACATGGACTCAATCGCTTCAAGCTGTAGATGTTTTATTGTGCTGCTCAAACTTGCAGCATGTTAATTTCATGATTCAGTGATCTTAATCTAAATCTTTAAATGAAGATGATTTCCACTATTCATATATTGTGAATATTTGTCTATTATGAAAATGATGGAGATTCCATATTTAGAAAAAGAGTGTGAAATGAAGCAGTGGCGACTGCTAAGCTGAAAATTGAGGAGGCAGAAAACTTGTCAGTCTCGAGCTGTGTACTCAATACCATCATATTTAACCAGTTCTCCTCAATTAGGCTATTATTTGGCAAGTAATAAATTGACTTTTATTTGGATGACAAAATTGTGCACATTTTAATCAACATTATTTCAAATTGTCGATATTCTTCGTTCTCTACACTCACACTCAGAGAATATTCATGGCAAAGATCGGCAATGCACAGATATTGTAGTTTCATTTATCGTGAAGCGCAGGTTTTGTTAGACAGCCTTTATTGCAGGTGGCGCTGAAAGCTAACACGATAGTTAAGAGTGGTGTATCTTTTTTTTGTTAAGTGTACTTGAAAACATGGAGAGCTTGCTAAAAAGTGGGAGTATAGTGATAGGAGAGATATTGCTGTAGTGTAAAATGTCCAAGGTTTTTGGTGGTTGGCCGTTTGGAAAAGTATAATACCAGTCAACAGAGAGGAGACCTCTGAGAACAAATGCAGGCCCTAATGACTAAAGAAGTCATGATGAGAGAGACAGAGAGTGAAATAATGGAAAGAAAAGGATGAGTCAAGATGTAATTGTAATAGTGAGTATAATATTGGTCAGAAAAGAGATGTGGTTAAGCACGTAAATTGGGCAGCTGACTCAAATGTGCCTGCTGATTTTTTTTCTTAATTCTCCATCTCTATTTAGTCACTGGTCAGCTAAGGCTTACACACACATAACTATGAACAAATGTAAGCTATTTCCAGACAAATTCTTGGGAATAATGCTATTGAAGTGTGTCTAACAAACACAGTTACAGGACAGTGGCCTGGTTTTGACCCTGCCTCCCTGGCTAAGGAATGAAGATCCTATACATTCATTACTGCAATTTCATTCTGGCTAGACTTTTACTGACTTATATGTGCAATGGTTTATATGTTCACAGAGAGCTACATTTGTAGTCTTTTATAGAAGGTTTATTGCCTTTATGTGGAGGTAGCATGTGCATAAAGTAACACAAAGATGAATTACACTGATGTGTTTCATTGGCCTGTGTTATTCTCTGAGTTGTATATGTGAAAGAGGGAATTATTTAGTTTAGCATTATTCAGGGCAATAATGTGCAAGATAACAATCACAATGACAGACTTATTATCAGCCATTTACAAGGGAGTGCAGATATTGTTTACTCAGTTACACATATCAACACTGTCTCTCCATGATTCTTAATATGGAGGTTTGGTGCAAAATGAAAAGTAAATTTTGCAAAGGAGAGCAACACTGTTAGTATTTTCCCTGAGTAAAAGTTCATTTTTACGTACTTCAAAATTATGTAGTTGCACAGTACAGATTGATGAACCCCCTCTCTCTCTCTCTCTCTCTCTCTCTCTCTCACTCACTCACTCACTCTCTCTCTCTCTCTCTCACACACACACACACACACACACACACAAACACACATACATTCACACTGACACACATGCACACAAAGGGGTATTTCAAGGCAAGCAGTTTATTGTAAAAATTATGTCTAAATACCACACAAGCAACCACCCATGGGGAGTTTTGGTCTCGATCCTGCACAAGGTAAAATACTGGCATGAGCCTGCAATGGCACTATATCTCACCACATTCATTTATCTTGAGCAAGCAGTAAAACATATCTCTTTAAGCATATCAAAGTCAAGAGTCTACCAAAGGCGTGGATTTATTAAGAGAATCTATCTCGTAGAGTTATGGGGGTTTTTTTTTCTTTGTTTACCAAAATGAACGTTTAAGGAATTTGGTTAGGGATCCCACAGGCAAGTTAACCTTTTCAAGCTTAGTGATGTCCAAACAATTTGTAGAAAGGCGACTGTTAAGGAAAGCCTTAAACCCTCAACATTTACAGAATGTCCTTTTTAAATATTTGTGTTACATTTGTATTTACTGTGAACATTTACTGTAATTAGCATGGTCTTTTAGCTGAAAGCTGTTAATATGGAGTGGATTTAACATTCAGGATCACCGTAGAAACAGAAGATGATCACATTCTGTGTGCCTGAGCACCTCACTCCGTCCCACGTTAGGAAGTACTGTAGTGTCTGTCTATGGATTCTGTCTGAGGAAATTCCAGGATTTCGTTTCTTTGTGTTTTTAATGGGCTTATTGTTTGGTGCCTGGCTGACAGAAGGGATGTTTGAGGCTTTATTTCACTGTTATTATTATGTTGCATGGACAGGCTGTTCAGACATGTAATGGCAAAAAAATGTGAATAACAAAAAAAATTGGGCGATGGCATTGAAAGGAAAACCATTTAAAGCTTATACATATAAAAACACAGCTTACAGGTTTCCCTTCCAAAATGTTATTATATGTTTATGGAAACACAATTGTTATTAATAGATACATGGTGTCGCTACATGTATGCTAAACCTAAAGCGTATTTGTGTTATAGTATGCTTTGCTCAGCCTCACTCGCCTTACAGTAATGAGGCTGACTGGTTTGGAATTACCAGGAACAGCAAAAGCTTCATTTATTTTATGTACCATTAAAATATTAAGGTTTAGTCATATTGGAATTTTAACCAGATTATTAATTAGAGTTATGAAGTAGTTACTTGAATGGAGCTGGATACGAATGTCTTTTTAAAAAATAAAGCTATTACACAACTTCAAATGAATAAGATGATCAGTTTACCTAATTAAAATTTTATGCTGTTTAGGTGCAAGCCATTAAGGGCAAGGTGGTCATTGGGCATACTTCTGTGTATGCGCACATGTGTATGGAGAAGCACGATTTATTAACCAAACTATGCATATGTGTGACATATGCAAATTTGGTGATGGCAATGTATGGAAAGTCTAATTAGGCCCCTGGTACATTGTTGCTACAAAGTGTATGGAAGTGTTCTGCATGAAAAATTACTTATTTTATGTTGTGAACATGACATACTGTCAATGTATTTGCAGAGCCGTTGTTCCAAGAATGAACATGACTGCCCATGTCAAAGAAAGATTAATTTCAAACATGTTAATTACACTAAATTGCAGTAACATGTCTTGTAATATTGTTCCATCTTTACCATCAAATTGATGTGCGTTTCATCCCCCCAAACATTTTCCTGCTGGTTAGCAACAATGAGTATCTCCTGACTTGTTTCCAGTTGTCTTCAACCATTGTCCAGCATTGGTTTTCTACTGTGTTCAGGTTTCAGGGCACAGCATTTGGTTCTGTTAAATGATATATTACGGAAAGACTTAGTCAAAGGTATTAGGCAATTTACTGTGAGTAATTTCCATAACATTCCAAATCCAGGTGCTTTTTATTATTGAGATATTTCTCATTAAGAAATTCTCTGACATCTGTTACTGAAAGTGTGGGTTTTGTGATTATTCATGTCCTTGCACTTTTCATATATTGACAAACTGCATACCAGGAAGTGTGGCTGTTGTGAAACAGAAAGGAGCACCATATACTGTAATATTTTATTTTTGTTTAATTTGAAAGAATTCCCAGGCATAATTCCAGTGATTTTCCTTTCATGGTTTTCCAGGAAATGTTGGTTTCAAATAATTTATCAGTGTCATTTAAAAACCAACATGGTGGCGCCCCCAGCTGTATCCAAAATACACAAGCTGCGTACCTCAGGTACATTAAAATTTTGAAATTCAACTGCCTGCAAACAGAAAATTCTCCATGTCAATGTCTAAGATCCATTAAATCTGTTTTATGGCTGAGGCAGTAGCTATCCTACGATAACTATGATTTTTTTCTGCATACCTTGGGAAGATATCCTGTGGCTGTACCAACATAAAGACATTCATTCATTTTGGGCCCTGAATGTACACAGACCGTAGAGTTGGATGAGAACTTTTAGTGTTAAAAAAAAAAAATTGGCATATTAGGCTTCTGCGTGATACTGACTATAAAAAATGTAACAGTGAGCTCACTATCACAAAGCAAAGTAAACAAATATTAGCGCATTACATGCATAAACCAAAATCTTTGGTGTGTTTAATCCGAGTCTTGGCATTGTCTAACCCACAGTGTCATTGTAACAGTGAATCACTTAAAATCATATCTTATGCATTGCCAACTGGGCAATTGTATTTAATGCATTACATGTGTGCATGACCAACAATAGATTTTCGAACTAGACATAGATCAAAAATTCCATTACTTCAGAAGATATATCTTGGCACAGAGGAATTCAAATTCAGCTTTGATTTATTTGTTTCCATTCCTGTTAACTTATGGAGTATGTGCCCCCACAAAAGATGTATTTAGTTATATCAAGGCCATGTTTACATTAGGTTTTATTATGTGCTATTTTTGGTCATGTGATTAAAACCAACAAAATTAACAGTAATGAACAGTAATACTATGCTGACCTTTCTAAAAGGTTATGTATTTCTATCTGTATTAATTTCTATCCAGTCATCTCCTCCATGGCATCTCTTTTGAGATATTAGCTAAACGAACAATGTCATTTCATGAGCATCAATGGACATCATCCAATATTTTGGTCTTACTATCTGGTTTACATATGAATTCAACTTTCAACAATCTGCAATCTATCAGCAAAGCCCTGGACTAAACCAGCTAAGCCACGAAAGGTTTCCAGACATAAACAACATGATATATGACAATTGCAGCAACAGGAGGAGGATAACAGTGATAATACTGTTTAAATATACTTGATGAGTATTTACTTGTTGAATTACTTATCCAGCAACTGAAACTTGAAAGAATCCACTGCTCCTGTACTAACGACTAAGATAAGCTAAGATGTTAAACAATAATTTGCTCATTACCTAAACTTTAAAAAGCTCACAAGACTGAACTTTGAACCGTGATGGATGCGAAGTCAGAAATCCAACAAAGTGTCAAGAAGCATCACAGATGTCTGTATTAGTAGTTATCTTTCATATGTGTCTGATATCCTCCTGTTTCTACTTCAGTTTCCAGTCTTTTGATGACTAAGGCACGCCATTTTTTGTGACAGGTCCTGTTAACCGGAGTGGTGTTTATTGTTTGGGCATCTGCTGGCTTCTGAATGTGTGGGCTTTGTTTATGATGCTGTGTCCAGTTATTCCAGTAGCTCACAGGAATAACACAACTGCTGTCTCCTTGTGATAACTGGAGATCGTCTCCTTAGCAAGTGGGATGGCAGGGTTAAGCCTTTGGGTAAGCCCTATGGTCTGCCCTGGTCAGGGTTTGTTTAAAGGAGGACTGCTGCTAAAACAAACTTATTAAAACAAATTTACACACCACTGTAGCAAGTATGCTAAACATGCTTGTGTTGATATGAAATGTATAAGTCATTTCAAATGACAGTGTCATCTTTTTTAACTGTTAATATGCAAGGTTTCTGCATATATGCTATCATCATGCAAGGATGCGTTTGTGCATTTCCAAGCCCTGGGTTGCAGTTTCACTTTTCATTATTAAGTGGGAATTTCTGAATCCCACACTCCTCCAATAGAGGTTAATGTGTAAAACCTGCCTCCACTTTCTGCTGTCACTTTGATAAATTATGTCCCACCTAATTCAGAGCCTTGTCTGTTGGAGCAAAACGGCAGCTCTTTTTTTTCCACGAGATACGTTAACAGGAAATGCAATAATTTATTGTCAGAGCCTTAGTGTTCTGAACCAGGAAATGATCAGCAGCTAATTGATGACACAACGCTGCCATCTTGCTTGAGAAAATGATTGACTACTGGATGAGAGTTACCTTGGAAAGTGCAGGGGAGGAGGTTGTGTTGTTCTGGAACATTCCTTGGTGATGCTGGTGTGGTGTGCTGATTTCACAGTCATCTTGTCATGCCAGTCTTCATAAAGCTTACAGCTTCAAGAAAAAAAAAATAAAACTTATATTCAAAGATATTCAGCCTCATTTCCCAAGGATTTTAATTGTTCATAGCATATATTATCAGACAGGCAACTAATAGTATGTGTAGTTTGTGTGTACCTGAAGTTCTTGAAGATATTCTCAAATAAATGAATCTTTGTTAATGTTTTTTTTTTTTTTAAACAAGTCCTTAGAGTAAATAAAGTCCTTTTTTTATAGTTCCACTGTCCTCTGCCTAGCTAATCATTGGTCAACATGTTTTCCTGAACTTTGACTTACAAATAAATGCACAAACTGTTTTGTTTTCTTCACAAAAAGTTCACGTGTTTTTTTGTTAAAAAAAATAATACTTGCAGTTCATTAGTAGGTAAAATTTAAGGAGAAATCATTGAATTGAATCTTCCTCAACCATGTGTTCCCTGTTTGCTCCCCCTCCTGTTCTGAACCAAATAGCTTTAAAATCACCATCATCTTCAGAACAAATCGCATAATAATTTTCAAATTGAACTTGTGAAAATAGTTACCCCAGTATGAAACAGGAGAAAGAGTCAAGTGAATTAAACCTGGAATCATACATAGAATTTCTAATGGTACTCAACATTCGCAGGCATTCATTATGTAGTAATAATAATAAGTATTTGAATTTGAATTGAATAGCCATTGTGCACTTATTTGTCGTCTGTTTACTAGTAAACAGGGCTGTGCAGAGACCTTTTGAGGGGCAGGTGCTCAAAGTGAGAAAAGGGTACACCACCCATTTATTGGACAGAATATATTTTGCCAGATTGAATGAATGAAAATTGATGACAGCAACAATAACAATATACATATTGTTTTGTAAAACAAGGGGGCACATTGGGCACTTGGGGCAAAAGGGGCAGGTGCTCAGGAACCCGGAGCCACTCCCTCTGCACTGGCCTGTTTCTAAATACAGTCAATATACAGGTACTGCTCAACAGATTTAACTTGGTGCAATGCCTGCCATCCCAATAAACTCAGCTGTGCTTAGAGGATGATAAACATCGGCAAACACCACATTGTGCAAGAAGGAAGTACATAAAAGGAAATAACCACTATGGATAAGGTTCATAACAATAGTATGTAAAGACCAAAGCTTAAACAGAGTGGATACGATGACAGACATGAAGAAAATGTTTAGCAGTAGGATTTAACCATAATCTACTAGCATGCATTAATAGGGATTTTGCTACTATTTCTGCGCACACTACATCCTTGCCTTATCTTAACAATCTAGCTGCTTTCCTTAATGAACTTGTGTAACTGGGGCCTCCGGAAATTTCCACTCATTTCAGTGTAATTATTCATTGGGATCATAAACCGGTTAAAATATTGTGAAATCTTTATTGCTGCTGTAAATGCAGAAAAATATATAGTAAAATAAGGGTTTGATATGTTTGTTTTGGCATTAAGGAGCCATTTATTTTTACCAATGCCTTGCCTTTCCCAGGTCTGCTTAGTATAAATGTAATATAATTGAGAGCGGTATCCACACAATATAATTTTAAATTAAATAAAACAAGATTAAATAATATAATATGTATCCCCTTCACTCTGTACATTGCATTGAATTTAAAAAAAACATTTTGCAGATACTGGCTGCGGAAAATGAGAGAATGCACATAGCACAACCCATGAGCAGTGTTGGCCAATTTAAATCTTAACTTGATATGTTTAATACTATTTGAATTAAGAACCTAGACTGTTTCAAACAGACTAACTTTCTTATAATAAGTACTTTTTAATACATTTTTATAATATAATAGTCCTAGTATTCCTGTTATAGACCTCTTTCTTCAGAAATAAGCTAATGCAGCTTATAAATAAAGGCTAATAAAGTTAATAAAAGCTACTAACATGTATGCTTTTTGGACAAAAGTGCATATGCTATAGCGTATGCTATGTATTTTGATACTACCCTAATCATTACATAGCTTGATTAATTTTCTATAAGTAAAACTCATGCTCAGCAAAGCAGGCCTTTTTGGTATCCATAGATACTGGTGGCCTGGGGCCAGTGGCAGCCTGACAGATGTACTCTTAGCCCTTTGATCACTGAGAGGAAATGTTATTCAGAAGCATCAGCAATAGTGAAGCTGTCCAGGTCTGCACACATCTCACTAGTGACAGAATAGCTGACACATGCATAGCTGTGTTCAGAAAGTATCTACTTTGTATTATGCATAATACATGTTATTCCGACATTTTGTAAATGGCATGTGAAAGATGTCTGGTTAATAAGTACAATAAAATAGAATCTAGTACCCTTGGGGGAAGTAGTCGAAGAACCCTGCTGTAAACTTCTGCTTCTCTGTGGCTTCCTTTGTTTTCCAGAGAAATTAAGTGTTTGAACATAGCATGAGGCTTATTTGTTATTGTTACAATTATTTGTGTAAATCTTTGGATTTTCAGCTGTATTTAGTGGGAAAGTGTCATCATATCCATCAAGTTAATCATACATTGACACGTTGATTTTTAATGTCAAAACCTTGTAATATCTCTACTGTTTCTAAACAAGAGAATATTCTGTATAATACAAAACATCACTATAGTAACAAGGCAGAATTCTCTTGTGGTCAATCATTATCTTCTAAAATGTGCTTGTATTTCAAATATGCATACTTTTAAGGCTATTGAGTTAAAAAATATTCTTTTACAATCATACATTTTTTACTGCAATAAAGTACATTTGGCATTTTGTTGGATGACACTTAGCACTGTTAGGGACTGTTTCTTATTATAGTAAATAATTTGATTTCTAGCTATTAAAATACATCTGTTTGCCATTTGTATTGGTTTAGATGAGAAGTCTAATACAAAACACACTTTCCAGTAAAAGTGTGGCAGGGTGGTGCAGTGAGTAGCACTGTTGCCTCACAGTAAGAAGGTATGAATCCCAACCAGGGCCTTTCTGTGTGAAGTCTGCATGTTCTCCTTGTGTCCATGTGGGTCTCCTCTGAGTACTCAGGTTTCCTCTTACGGTCTAAAAACATGCAGGCTAGGTTAATTGGAGAGTCTAAATTGCCCATAGGTATGAGTGCGTGAGTGAGTGGTGTGTGTGCCCTGCGATGGACTGGCGAGTCCTGCCTCTTGCCAAATGCATGCTGGTATAGGCTCCAGCACTTCCCATGACCTTGACCAGGAATAAGCGGGTTAGATAATGGATGGATGGATTTATAGTAAGACCATGACATGAGTATAAATAGCTTGCTATGACACAATAATATCATAAATGATTTCATCCTAATATATTCACTGGCCATTTTCCTAATTTGTAATTAGCAATTCACTAATATTCTATGATTAAGTTGTTCAACAGGTACATAACAGCTGTATAATTTTGATTTTAGGTTGAATATAACAATGTTGGAAACTGCAGGACCATAATGCTTCCAAGCTAAAATAAAATTTAAAAAAACACATTTGGTCATGATATAACCCTTTTTACAGTAGTTTCTTATTACCACAGTATGTTAAATTACTAACCCTTGTTCTTGTGAATTTTTGAATACTATAAGGTTTCTTTTTTATTGGTAATCAGATTCAGTGACAGTTTATGAAAGTGTGTTTAAGAGCCCCGTTTGAGCAGACCTTTAACACTTCTTGCCTATTAAATCACGAGGCTCACAGTCGTCCAGTTGTTTTGTTTTTATAGTTTTTTTTTT
This sequence comes from Anguilla anguilla, assembly GCF_013347855.1. NCBI lineage: Eukaryota > Metazoa > Chordata > Actinopteri > Anguilliformes > Anguillidae > Anguilla > Anguilla anguilla. The sequence continues at coordinate 20,228,696 of NC_049214.1, read as the reverse complement.
CTTTTTTTGCAGTGCACAATGTAGTTGAGGAAGGTTATGTTATCATTCTGGTGGTAATCACAAAAAGCAGGGGTTAGATGGATTTAATTCCTTCTCAATTTACAGTCTGTGTCATGTTTCAGCTAAGGACAAAGGGTCTCACTGAAGAGTAAGCAAAAACTGCACTGAAGACACAGGAAGGAAGTCAACCTGTTTAACCACCTGAAATTGTTTTCAGTTGGGTGCCTGCAGCATTTTTATATATCTGCAGTACCATTAAAGGCCAATTTATTTGGAATAGTACGTGTCTGTATCTAGAGCGCATTATGTGCTCAACTTCATATATTCTGTAGACTGTTTGCCATAAAAATTAAGGAATAAACGTAAGTCTTAAAGAATAAAACAGCAGCGTTATATTTGTAAATTTAACAAATCACCTTGAAGTCCCCAGTTTTGTCTATGGGATACTAAATTACAGAAAATGACTTTAGAAAGAGCATGTTTGGTGGCTTTGATATCAGGAGAGTTATTTTTACCGCCTTTTTTCCACTTTCTTTGAATCACCAATTACGCTATAGTTTCACATCCATGTTGTGCCGTGTGTTCATGGACAGGCAGCACTGCATCTGAACTGCGTGCGCTTCTGCAATTAACTCACTGATACACCAGAGAGTAATTTACCTTTATTTTTAATGTAGCCACACACCTACTTCAATAGATCTAGTGTCAATCTCTCACTGACGACAGTCAATCACCTGTAGGCACCTGGCAAGTAGCTAGAGGGTGCATATGCAGTGTTAGCCCAAAGAACGTTGGCCAACTTTGTCTCATGTTCACATGTTAAAAGGCTCTCAAAAGTGTGCTGTGAGACTGTTGATGCTATGGGGAATTACTTACACTCATATGTTCCTATTCTAGGCTAGAGTTCTGCGCTACATTCATTATCAAACAGAGGCATTCAGAACCTTCTTGATAAGGCTAGAGATGTGTCTTTTTTACTGTACTGCACTGTAGTTTTTTCATTACATTTAAGGGAAAAGCCTAACCGACTAAAACGTTGTGTCATCTATTCAATGGATATGAGCTGTGCATGTAGATGAACGGAACATATGCGCAGAGAATACATCACAGATTTACAACAGTGATCGTATCGTGCCTTTGTGGGGTTTTTTCAGTCACTGAGCCAGAAGCAGTGTGACTCCCCAGTCAAAATGAATCAAAGTGAAGGGAATCTTTCATTAAAAAGACTGGGAACATATGTATTTTAAAAAACTACATTTGAAAACTATGGCTGTGTTTTATTATGGTGTGTTTTGCAAATTACTACTAGCTACATCTCACTGGCTGTATCTTTGAGAGACCATGTACACCCCCGCATACTCAGCCGTCCACTCATTGAGGAGAAACAGATGCCATACAGAATTGGCAAAAGAGTAGCACCGATTGATAATGTGTTGGATTATTGTCTTCGTTTATAATCCAGGCATTAGTGAGCTTAGAGTATCAATTACACTTGAAAATAAGAAAAGGTATAAAATTAACCTGTACTGTGAAAGTGCAATTTAGCTGACATTATGTGTGATGGAGAAAGTTCACATCACAGATTTGTGCATATTTTGCTAGTTTTCTGTTAAATTTAACAGTGGACCATCATAGTATGCAGTATGCAAATGTTTGTGCAAATGCAAATCTGTGTTTCTCTACTGAATCATTTGGCTCTCATTCCCAATAAGGTATCTTTCACAGTTCTTTTTTGTTTTGTCTAATCGTTATTCACGTCATTGAATAAAGGATAATTTATTAGCCTTACAAGACCCCAGTATGCCAAAGGAAATGTTCCTTTGCACCGTTAAACATGTCCATACCAAATGGTTGTATTGCAAACAGCTGTCCATTCTGTTTATTAAAATATTTTGAGAGCTGCTTCACTTTAAGTCCTTTTTTGGCATTGCAGACATTGCACCTCCCCCCCACCCCCACCTTTGTCAGCTTTTAGTATGCCCTTGAATTTTAATATTTTGTCAGTCAGTTCCAGTTCTTAATTATGCGTTACTGCTCTGATTTTCACAAGGGGTAATATATCATAGCAGTCTAGCTGGTCTTACTCAAGCATGTTACTTTTTCCCTTTACCTTGTAGGAGAGGACTATGTGATCCAGCACGATGCAAGTCATTGCCTTTTACGCATTCTTACAAAATCTTCCAAAAATTATGAAGGAATACTAAGAAAGAGAGAAAAGATTATGACTTGGTGGAGTAAAACGGCTTGTGTGATTGGAAAGAAAATTCTGTGGTCTTTTTTTTTTTTTTGCAAAATTAACTGAAAACTACACTGCTTCAAAACAAATCTGAGAACCAAATGGAATTGTTAGAGCATTTCTAATTGATTTCCTTAGGTAATTATTATCTTTTAAACAACAAGCTACTGGTGTTTAACACAACTAGTGTTAGCATTCACCTTTAGAGAGGTGATGTACTATATACTGTACCTCTGTGCATATTTGTTATGGTCCTGACAAACCTTTGCTCTGTAAATGATTCATACCGAAGTCATGGACTGAACTGTGCATACATGCATGTGAATGAAGTGCCGGTTATTTATTGAAGTACTCATTTAATTTAGTCAATAAATCTCACCATACTTCACTGTATCTAAGTTATCACTGGGCTAAAAGTCTGTTTTTTAGATATTGTTCCCTTGGATTCAGTGCTGAGGTCACTGGTTGTAATCCAGTGTTTCTGGGTTTTTTCTTTGTTTGGCCTCTTTGCTCGGCCTCTGGCCAGCGATGTGTGGTTTGAGTTAGGAGTAAGTAAGGTGCAAATGCGGTCACCCTGTGCAACAAGTTATGGACAGACATGCTCTCTGTAATTTCCTGGGTTGTCAGGGCAAGAAACATCATAAAACAAATTCACCGGCTGATTCATTTAAATGTCCAGGACACACTTTCAGCACCGCGCTGTAGCTCGTTGAGGACTATATTAGATGCAGGAGAATTAAGTCAATTGTCGAATTAGGAAACAAAAGTTTGGATGCATTGCCTGCATTTTTCCAAAGCACAATTCTTTCTCGCTGACATATCCAAAATCTCATCCAGATCTGATTGAATTCTGGCCAATGTTTGTGGCTTTCAGGGGATGATTAAGGGAATAGAGACAGGAAAGGTGAAAAGATTGTTGATCATTGCAGGCAAAAATAGTTATTTAGAGATGTAACATGACCTCGATGCTGATGGTAACATTACCTTGTCTTTACTGCAGCCATAGGTTAAATTCTGATAACCCCACCTAATAAAGCCAACACAGTTGTCTTTATCAAGACAAAGAAAAACTACTAAATAAATAAATGAAATAACCAATATCTTGATATACTGTTTTTACAATTTTGATGAAGATTTGTAGCTTTCTGGAAGCCAGAACCAGAGAGAATAACGCCTCGTACTGACACTACATAAAATTTTTACGTCAGCCGTTATCATCCCATTAAATTCTGATATTTGCGTCAGAACTTCTTGTGCCTGCTTTCAATAAATATGGACAGCAGCATGAATGGCACAGAGCACAGACGTGGAGTTTCCTATTCTTTGCCCAAAGCTGTATCTGGATATCTGCAGAGCTGCCGTGTGCCCTGACAGTAATGTCATTTATCTGGCTAGGCTGCAACTAAGAAATGTATATGTGTTAAAACATGGGAAAGTGAAAATTAAAGGCTTGTGGATTAACTGAACCAGAGTATTTGTACAAATTCAGTATGTTGGCAGCTGTTTGCTTTGGACCAAGACATTTCTTGGGAAATCACACAGAATCCATTTGTCTGTCAGAATTAGGGACTAAGGAGTTAATGTGAGGTTCAGAGTTCAGTTCAACTGTTAATTGAGTTATAGGTATCTGCTACTGACCCTGAAAAGTGTCTCTATATTTACTTGGATGGATTCTAATCAGTCAATAGAGTTCAAGCAAGTATTGCAGAGGGATAACTGACTGAAAGGCTCAACTGGGTTAAATATTGATACTAGTCATCTTAAGGCTGAAAAAACATATAGTAAATGTTTGCCTGCCTATATTAGATAAAGCCAGAGCTGCATGTTTTTTTTTGTTTTTTTTTTTGTAAGATTTTGGCCAACAGAGAAGGTTTTTTTGTTGTGTCTAATGAAAATGAGATGTAGCACATAATTAAATGCAGTGTGAAATGCACCAATGTATACAGTGCATGTGTGTGATTATGAAAGTGTTTGAGGAAATTGTATGGCAAGTAACAATGAAGAAGATAGCAGTTATCCATTGATAACCCATAGAAGTTTATCTATTACACGAGTGTGATTGCCTGACTGGCTCAGTTCTGTTTCAGTTCAGGAATTTAAAAGCTGTGTCCAGCAGTGGTTTTGGTTTGTTGAAGCTAAGGCTACTTCCTTCCATCGTTCATTAAATTAAACTTTTTATTTGAGCTTCCTTTCAATGTGGTCAAGGCCATGATTCGGCCTTGAGCATATTCAATGGTACTCTCCAAATAAAATAAAAATAGGAATAAATCATAAATCATGTCCATAAAGCACACATCAGCTGTGTGTTGTCCTTTCTGGAATATGTATAGGTTTTTTGTTCGTTTCAGTGCCCGGTCCAGCCGTTTAGAATTACAATTGCTAAATTTCTTAACCCGTATCTTAACCCTTGTGTATGTCTACAGCTTGCTGGAGCAGGTTGGAAAATTCCTTTCTGATTGTGAATGTTTGAATCCCACCAGCTGCCATGTAGTGTTTGTTTAATAGAGTCTAATACTGCCCTCCTGGGCAGGTCAGTAAGTCAGGGAAAATGGCCTCCGCAGCCAGCAGAAACTTGGATCACCCCGCGCACTCGGCTGCATGCTGAGCTAGTCCGCTCCGAGGCTGGGAATGCTCACATCACACCAGGCGGAAAGGTTCCCTTCTCCTCCGCAAAGCGTTAGACCAGGGGGCAAAGCCGTCAGGCCTGTTTGTTTTGAGAAATATGTGTCAACTGTGCCTATACGTGACTTCAGACAGAAAATGCGTGCTTCACACGGTGGTACTCCAGAATGCAAAGGGATTTAAAGCACATTGTTCTTCCTCTAACACATCTGGGTGCAATTAAAAACAAGTTTGAGTGCACTCCTCACTTCGTTTTTGATATGCGGCACAGTCAGTCAGAAATATGACTTCATGCGTACCGTTTGATGGTATTGAACGTGGGTTAACCGATCTATATGTATGATATGATAATTTTCGAGGTATTTCATGAGGTTATTGTACTGACCAAAGTAAATTATGTGGCATGGATCATGTTCCTAGATTCCTTTGTGAATGTATAGGTCTACTCTGAATGCACATGGTTTTCATCCAGCAGTGCTCTTCTTGTTAATCTTGGAATATAATGTTGGGCACAATCAGTGTCTGTAATGGTTTTCCTCCAACTGACTTTGTCCCTTTGAGGGATATCACCTTTCAGTTGAGATTTCCCTTACCACAGTGTCTAAAGACAATCAGACATAATTGAATATAATAATTGCCAATGATAATTTGGTGCAGCTAGGTTTCCATGAAACCCCAGACAGTTGAACTGCATTGGGAAAAGGAGTACTCCATCCAATTAAAGGAAAACTGGACAATGGCGTGAAATGATGGTACTATGTGGAATAACCTGCTGATAGTAGCAGTATTTCCACCTGATTTCAGAATAATTCCTTTCAAGCATTTGGTCTGCTTCATTTATAGTATTGCTTTGTATCTGCTTGTCTTGTGACTGAGATATTTTTAGCTTCACAGATCAAGACTAAGTTTCTTTCTTAAAGATTTCAAAATTTGGAGAATGAAATGGTATCCAGTCATATTTCTTAGATACTGCAGTTCATAATTTATGTTTTCCTGCAAACTTATTCCCCTCAGGTTTTTGTGTTTTGGATACAAAACATTTTCCAACAGCAACTTTCCTCTTTGATGGAATGCCCCTGTGTAGTTTCTGGCAGCCTGACACTTGCTGAAGCACGTTCTCCTGGATTGACTCCATGTTTGGATTGTGATAAATGCTTGATATTTACAGGTGGTCAACTTATAGAATTACATATAACTTGTTTCGGGTTGTTTTACAGTATATTATGCATTGTGACCATTTTTGGGAGGAATGTTCGGACATCGTGAGATCTTGGCATTAACTCTACATTGCACTGTATGCTTTCTATGAGCTCATAAAGGGAATGGGTTCCAGAGGTTACTGGTAGTGTAATTATAACAATCGGCACTTTTGTATTAAAAGTGTGTGTGTGTGTGTGTCTGTGTGGGGGCCGGGGGGGGGGGGGGGGGGGGGGTGTTGCTTGTGTAAAAAAAATAGCCTACAGCTTAATTGATAGGAGTTAAGGATACAGTATCTCATTTGCATTCATTTAGCTTTAAAACACAAAAGAGGAAAGTATTAAAAAGTTGAAAACTCTTAGTAGTAAATAAATGCGCAAATTTGTCTGCTTGATATTTAGAAGGTTTTTAGCCGTACATATCCAGTCCATCAAAAACATAACCGAAATGGTATTTGGCATGATAAGCTGAGGCCTTTTGCTGTTAGCATTTCAATGCACAATTTGTTCAGTTGCTGTAAATGTATTCGGAGCCATGTGTATCCCTGGCAACACTGAGGGGAATGATTAAGCCAACGGGAATGCTTGAAGGATTTGTGATAAAAAAAATAAAAAATAAAAAAAACATTCATAAATAAATAAAACATTTTGGCCCTAAAAAACTTTTTTTTTCTTTTTTTAATGTTTCAACACATTGTTTTATATGGCCTCCCAAAGGAAAATACAAAGTGATACCAAACAGAATGTATTTGGAAAAGGGGGGATCAAGAGGAAAAAAGGTTCAGTGCTTATGAAGATTGAAGATTCCATATACCAACCTTGTGTATATGAATGATTCATAAATTACATCTGTAAATCCCTAAACAAGTATAATGCTTTTTTTGTAGTTTTGTATATTTTCTGACATTGTAGTGTTCAAACTAGCTTTGCCATGATAAGCAACATAAAATCTAATTCTGGCGAATATTAAAGAATAACAATTACCAACAATAACCATTTTTTCTTTTAACTATATTTACTCTCTTAAGGCAATATGCAGTGCTACTTCAAACAGTCTTTTTGTGTTCATAGTCAAATTATTTCTTGTTTATATTTATTATCTTATTTATGTTTTTAATTTATTACTTTTATGTACACCTAAATTCTGTCCATCTCTATGGTTTCATTCAGTATCTCCTCGCTTATAAGCAGGTTTGAAGAGGTATTACTTCAACAATGTATTTTTTTTACTTTCTCTCCATGCTGTTCTTACTGTATATCTTATATCAATGTCTTACCTTTTACATCTGTGACATATCCAGTAACATATAAACAGCTGGGTCTTTACTTGAGCAGTTTTAAGAGGTATGAACCTTCCAAATCCGGTTCACTGCTCTCCCCACACTTAATTCAAAAATTGAATTCATTATACACATAAAAACAAGCACTCTAAAACTGGCCTGAAATTCAAAATAAGGCCTTGTGTTACATCCGTCCCCCCCCTCCCCCAACCCAAGCCTCGTAGGAGAAGTGTGGGGGGTAACAGTGCAAAAAAAGAAAACATCTGGCCCTGGAGCGGAGGAATGCGAGCAATGTGTTGTGTTCTGCACTCCTGATCAAGAGCGTGCGTTATCAAGCTCCACAAAGCATTAAAGCACGTCGAGTGGCCAGTCCGCCAACGAGGAACTAAAACAATCCATTTAAGGGACATAAGAAAGCAATTAGGCACATTTTGATGCGCTAGGAGAACTACGAGGTGTGGCTTTCTGAGGGGGAAAGAGGGGCGTACTGCTATGACTCATTCCCGCTCCTTGCCTCGTTCTTGAACTGTCAGCAGACAGGGCGCAGTGTTAGATGATCATCGGCTCTTAGCCTCCCCGCCTGTCCTTTTTTTGCCTGTACGGAGCAGGGGTGATTTATTCTGTGAGAGAAAGTAAGTGCCAGCATATGATTAATGGCTTTGACCATTATGAGTAGCCCTGTAACCTCAAGCTGACATTGACTGTGGAAGTATATAGTGACAAATATGTTTTCGGTGTTATAAAGGAGGCACGAAGGGTGAATGAGAAATGTAAATTTTAAGCAGTGCTGTGTTGTGTATGATGTTTATGATGTAACTACAGACATATGTATTTTCAGTAGAGTATGACCCTCTGCTCCCATAGGCATTTTAAAGGCCTGCCACACTTGTGTCATAAATGAAACTACCATTCGGTGGGATTGGGAAAAGGGTTGTAAGTCTTTCACACCATAGTTAGATGGTGCACCCTGTGGTTATTTTGAAGTTATGTTGTTATCTGTCACTTAAACAGCACCTTGGGTGGTTCTATGAGAAAAAGCTAAGCCATGGGAAGTGTGTCCGAAATTTATAAATCAGCCCGGAAAACAGTGAATCCACAGCGCACCAAGCTAAACAATTTCCCTGGGGTTCACCTTTCTACGTAGACGTGGGCTTTTTCTCAGAAACTATGGAAAATAAAAAATATTGCATTTTACATGCCAAGTAGATGAACATGCTAAGAGACAACCATGAGGGGAGCCACCGATCACGTTTCACAAAACTGCTACAGGTGTACTTTAACACCCCACGTCTCGGGAGAGACCAGTCCTGTTTAGCCAATCAGGTTTCTGTGCACAAGTTCACAGGAAATATAAGTCTGTCCCGAGCAGCCGCAACAAATGTTGCCTCTTATATCAGGCCACAGCTGCCAGAACCCCATGTGACCTGGTCTGCTTTAAAAAAAAATTTTAAACCCCATCGAAGGATAACATGGAGAGAGAGGAAAAAGAACACACGGTCACCCTGTCAGTGGCCTAAGAGGGGAAAAGTGGGTGACACAACGTTCAGTGGCCGTTTACTCAAGGGCTAAACAGGAACATTCGGTTATGCTGTCCTGTCCACTGCACAGTGTGCAACCCCAGGGTAGTCACATTAATGTCTGTGAGGTAATTAGAGTGGCTTTAGCCATAACTGGGGGTAAGTGAGGTCATTCTAATCTACTCCTGAATTTCTCAGCAACTGAGTAACCGGATAGGGATTGCTTGAGAAAATTAAACAAACCAAAAAGCACAGGTGGTGCATTATTCACTAAACATCCTGTTATTTCTTTCTCAGCACTCTGAGGGGAAAGAGCAGTTTTGCTACCAAAGAACATCCCTGAGCGTGTGTGTAATCAAAACTGCTGAGAAAATCCACAAGGTTGACCTAAGTGTTTTAGTAACAAACGTGAATTGGATTAGAGTGTACTGCATTTCAGAAATGTGTCATTGGTTTAAAGATCACCTCTTTCACCATTCTGTAATTGGAGAAACGAATTTATTCTCCTGAATATAAATATGAATCAATACATAGGTGTTTAATGAGAAAAGCTAAATTGGATTTAAAATTGATTAAAATCGATTGAATTTCATTCATTTACCCCCATGCCTGTCAAAGATTTGAAGGGTATAATTATACATCTAATAAAATCTGGTTTCTACTTCTATGCAGTATCAGAATTCATTTTAAACCTTTAAAACATAATGACGTCATTTCCCCAAGCATGCAATATGATAAAATATATAAAATGATGAGACTATGGATGTTTTCAATTTGACTCAGTGAACAACAAGACATGGCTTCACTTTGCAGACAAAAAAAATCACTTCTAGTACACTTCTAGAAATGGGCTTGAGTAGTCACATGAGTGTCACTAGCAATGTGGCTATAACTTTGTAACTGTGCTTTTTAAAGTGAAGGTCATTCAGAATCAGTAGGTGTTTCAACAATATTGTCATTGACACCCCCACCGCCAGCTCTCCTAGCCATAATCACTACCCACCCGTAAAAAATGTAGCCGGTTAACAAAATGATTATTGCGCCGCTTGAGTGCAATGACCTTGGCTAATCTCATTCAGCTTGTGTCATGTCCCCTGGGTCTTCTCCAACATGTGGTTTTAAGTCTTAAGCACACCACATCACAGCCGCCATTGTTCTCCTCTCAGAGGACTGACCCATTTCAGCGTCACACGTTATGGAGTGCTTGCCTCATCCAGACCCTTTATAGAGCTGTTCAGTAATGAATGTGCTGGTGCATCATTTGCGTTGTGTAAGGTAACATTTGAAGCATTTTTTTTTTCTTAGTTATGACTTTTACTCACAGGTGAAATCTGACAAATATTCATTTTATATTTAGCCATTTTAAAGATTATTTTCACATTCTCCAAACCTTTTTTTTCAACATTCATTTTGCAGCTGGAGCGACAGGTGCCAGCTTGTAAAAATTAGCCACACACACCTAGTTGCTTAGCAGGCAAAACCCAGCTCTCCTAGTGGGAAAAAAAGAATAGTCATAGCATACATACTACATGTTTATTTTTATGATTTGTGTGTGTGTGTGTGTGTGTGTGTGTGGGAGCAACATAGGTTTTATACATGTATGTTATGTGATTGTTGTTGTAATATTAATCCTTGTTTCCTTAAGCTTATACTTTTGACATGTAAGCCAGGGCAGGACAACAAATACATTCAACACATGTATCAACTAAAGAGTTTCAGTTACTAAAGCAAATTTTATATATGTGTTCCGCGCATAAAAAGAGCAACAGTATGTAATTGAAGAATTACAAATAGCCATTTGGCAGATGATCTTTACAACCATGGCTGGTTGATATTGTAGATGCAGCAATCATTTTTAAATCAAGCACAACATTGGCCGTATATGTAACCATATTATATGCTGGTTTAGGTTTTAGCTGAGATCTCTGGTAGACAGCTGCAGAGTTACCCGTTGTGTCTGAAAACCATTGTTTCACCTCAATATCTTTGCAGGGGAAAAGTGCATAAGGGTATTTATGGTAATCAATATGAGGGAGCTGAAAGATTTGCATGCAAATTGGATACCTTGGTGAAAAACAGTTGGATATTTTTCAGGCTTTTAACAGCCAACATGTCCAATTTATTCAGTATGTTTACATAGGTGTTTACAATGGACAAAGCAGTGAGATTTAATAAATGTCAGCCCTGTGGCCCTGAAAGCCCTGTTGGGTATCTATGACTCATGTTTTCTCTAAAGCCCTTGCGATGGACAGAGGGTCTTCTTTCGTCAGATTTAATACAGGACATCAACTTTTTTCAGCCTCTGAGGACAGCACTGGGAGGACAAGAGAGATATGCAAACACTGGCAACATTTGAGACTGAGCTGATTATGTATGTAGGACTGGAGATCCCCCTGGTCCGAGCAGAGCTGTCTGTTTACCGCTAGCGCTGAAAGAGGGGGGAAGAAGCGAAGCATGGCTTCACGGCCCCACAGGAGGTGGATGAAAAGGACATCGGTGAAGGAGCAGCTGGACAGAGGCCCTCCGGAACACGGAGGGGAACATGAAAGAGAGCGAGCGCAGTGACTGAAGTGCAGTGGATGGAAACAGCGGGGAGCAGACCCACGTGCACGTAGATCTGGAGCCGGAGGAGATCTCTCGCAGGAAGGCTGGAGAAAAAGAGAGAAAGACGCATGTTTTCCGACCTCTGTTCTGTAACACGCGGACCTTGCAGGCCTAAAAAGTTTTAACTGGAAGGTCTTGCGAAGAAAACGTGAAGTGAAAAGTAACGTGAGATGACTTGAGAAAAGAAAAGTGGTTTCAGATTAGGAAAAAAAAACTTAATTACGAATGCCTAGGGCAGCATTTTGACAGCAGCTTTACTGCTTGAAAGCTTGATAGGCAAAGTGAAAAAGCTCAGAAAGAGCTTAGACTTCAGGCCTTAACAGCACATTTGGGCTTGATTTGAACATTAGAAAAGACATATAATATCTCAAAATGACAGTTAAATGAACAGAAAATACATACACTTCAACTGTCTAGTTCACAGTACAGACATGTCGGAAATAAAAATGCTGGAAATGAAACATATCATTAAGGAGGCCCGAGCAGAATCTACTCAGATGAGATGGGATCGGGAGTCTACAGAACTCTTTCAAGACTGACCAGGAGGCTGTCAAGTCCCCTAGTAGAGAATGAGCAAATAGGTAAATGCCAGCCAGGCAGATAACAACACACCTTAATGACTTGCAAGAATCCATCTTTTATTTATGGATTCTTGCAAGCTGTTACATTTCCCAACCATGTCCCCACTGAATACTGATGGCACCACTAAAAGATTTCTTTATGGCTAAACTTATATTGATCTGCACGTATATCTACACAGAAGGGTTTGATACTTAGGACTTACTCGGGATACATAGACTTTGCAAGTACGTTGACACAAGTCAGTGATGCACACAACCAATCCTGTGAAAATGCCTACAAGAAGCATGCTTCAAAACCATACTGGGCATGACTGGGCACAGTCAGGTGTGAGCTGCCTTGGCAAGCGCTTGTCATTGTGCACATGTCCATGCTTGCCAAAAAGGAGAGGCAAACACAATTGTTCTGGAAAGTTGCTTGTGTGAGAAACAACTTTGATGGCCATCTTGGTCATGGCTTGGGCCTACAGAAAAAAAGTCTGTGCACTATGGATAATGAGTAAGGAATTAAATGTTGTCCGGAGTTTTGCAACAAAGAAAAAATGCAAAAAACTAGTGAGAAAATATGGGTATGAGGCTCTAACTGAGTTAATAGTATCAAGGGGGCACCAGTTTCTGTTTAAGTAGTTTACCAGGTGAATGAAATGAAACGAATGAAAAAATGCACATAAGGCCAGAAAGATATTTCCAAGGGAACCATTTGATACTCTCCTCAAATTCCGGTGTCTGTTGTGATTTATTTGTTTTCTTGCAGTCGTTTTACTGGATGATTATTTATATGGGCCCCTTATTTGGTATCCGAATCTGTATCCATGGTATTGTTATTCTGTGATTTAAGCTGTGGGTCAGTCTACGGCTACTTCAGCAATGCCTTCAGAGAGTCTGTACCGGATTATTTGGAAACACCAAGAGTGCATCCAAACAGCAGTTCTCCTGTTTTCATGGTAAATCTGAATCATGTTTAGTCAAAAAATACAGTACATATCTTCTTCAAGTTGTTTGTGCGTTTGTGACGAAAGGTCCGTAAACTGTCCATGATTTCAAGACAGATTTGTCCAAATTCAGTCTCTGTGAGTTTTGATGCAGTTTCTTTACACGTTAATCTAATGACAAAACATAAGGGGCTGGTTGAATAAAACTATTTCAGACTGGACTACAGCATTAGACTGGTCTCTATTTTTTCTTGTGATGCTAGTCTAACAAACATTGTCCCTTGCATAAACTTCCTGGCTGATTACCAAACTATCTTTCCTAATTCACAATAGCTCCAGCTGTCTCTGTTTACAGTATACACAGTTTTAAATGAGCCTCATCACTGTATGTGTTACATTGCTTTGCCATGTCTGATCCGTTCTGTATTTGTGTTGACACTGTAATTTGAGTGGTTTTAGGTTCATTGATATCATTGATATTTTTGGAGATTACAACATCTGTGCATGGTAGATTTTGGTGATTACCAGCTTTGTTGAGAAAATTTGAAGTATCTGTTTATTTCCTGATGGCGATGGTCAGTATCCCCTAATTGTCTATATGAAGAGTAGCAGGCACATTTAAATAATTGGTTTGGACATTTTTGTGTGAGAAAAACCACGAAGCATCAGAAATGATCATAGTGTGAATTGGGTAGTCAGTTGTATGCCTCATTCTATGACAAAACAGAGTACAAAATAGCCATTTCTTAAGAATGTTTTATAAGCAGCAAAAATAAAAGCTATAATCCCTTTCAATAGAGTGAAGGAATTTCTAGATATCTGCCAAATTGTGACTGTGGATGCACTTATGCTTAAGTGCCACATTTGCCTGTAGGGTTCCGCTGGCAATTTTCCATTTGTAATTGTTGCAGGATTTATTCTAATGACTTTAAAAGTCACTTTCAAAAAATATTTTTAATTAGCTGAGTTTATTTTCTGTGTTCACATCTTCTTAAATATGGCATTTTGGACACGTTGTTAAATATGAAAATGTGTCCACTGACATGATCCTTTTGTATTTGCTCTCAGACGTGGAAGTTTGTTGATGAAACAGGATATCTGTCCTCTCCAAAACTCGCATGCATGCACGGACGCACACACACACACATGCATGCATACACAGATGCACGCATACACACATGCCCACATGCAAGGACACACTACAATACCGCATGCATATTGTGTGAATATAAATACCATAGATCACAAAGATACCATACAGAAAGCTACCACAATAAAAATACATCATGAGATTTATAAACTCTTTTTACAAAAAAGGTGTCAGATTTAGGTCATTAAGCCCTGGATATTTTCCCACCTGTAATATGATGTAATATAACTTTTCTAGGCAGGAATATGGTCTGTGTCCTGCTTTTAGAAAAGGCAGATTTCTTTGGTGTGTCTCTTTAAAGTGTTTAGCCTTTGTGTCTATACTGTCCATGTGCTCTGTTGATCTGTTCTGTAAACACCTTTTTTATGTGCCCAGTATAAAATAACTTCCAAGAAAATACAGTGAAAAAGGAACAGAATTGCAGGATACATACACAGAGTAGAATTCCATGAACCTTCCTGAAATCAATTAAATGTGTTTTATTAGTGGCAAAACACCTTGAATTTTGCTGAAATGCATTGTTAAAACTTCAGGACAAATTAAATGTGGTAGTATTGAGTGTCCCTGGGAAGGTCAGGGGTTTATTGAGAAAGCACTCTGGTGATATTGTCCTGTATTTGCACAAGAAATGTTTAACTCTAGTTAAATACTCTTTGTAGCGGACCCCCACTTCTGTGACCTCGCTATCAGTCCCTCCCAGAAAAAGTGCAGGGCTAGGATGTTGTCTGGTCTTGACTTTCTGGGACTCCTTCAAAATGTGATGTATTGGTGAACCCAGGAAAGGTTCTGTGGGGAGTGTCTGTATGCCTTTCATCCAATGTATTACAATCTGCCCAAACACATACCCTGACTGCCATAAATAAAATGCAGTGCAAAGCTACAAGGGTGCATAATGCATTGGTGAGACAAGCCCAGAATAGCAGGTCATAGCCAGAAAGTCTTCTAAAAATCTTGTGTTTAAAGAATATGAAGCGTGCCACATGGCAAGTCCCATTGACACAGATGCGCTTTTTTGCACAGTCCATCCTTGATGTTTAATGAGCTGTGCTCCACAGCCCAAGTTAATGATTGCTGGGATTTAATCCAGTCTGTAGCGCCGTGCTCCAAAATGGATGGTGCATGACGAGGGTCCCGGTGGGGAATGCCTTGCATTGCAATCGTATGGCTGTTTACATACGAGGGAACAGAACAAGGGAGGAGTGACCTTTGAATGAGGCGACCTCCCACTGTCATGTAGACAGAGATAATTTTCCAGTAAGGAGTCAGTCCCCCATCAAGAAAGCAGTCAACTTTTAGCAAACCCAAAAGGACACTGCTGCACTCTACCCTATTTCTTAGCATTCTATACTTGATGCCCGTGTGGAAATTATGACATGTACAGAAGGGAAATGTAATGAAGCCTTTAAAGAAAGGGTTTGATATTTCAGCACAATGTGCTGACATTAGGAAAGCCTGTCTAATGGATCATTTATCAAAGGAAAGGTGTGAAAAGGGGAGACCCGGCTTTTTCACTCGCCCCCCTTGGCCTCACATGAGGAAGCAGCGTAAGTATAGGGATGTATCCTGCCTGTATATGCTGATGTCAGGATATACAGGCAAATATTTGCTTTAAGTTCATTTTATATGTTTGTCATTCACAACTGTATAGATTTTTAATTGATGTATATATTCGCATTTATTCCATACACTTTGCCTAGTGGTCTGAATGGGTTAGGCCAGGTATGGGTAGGGGTTGTCGGTATGTAAAGCTGCCATACATCCCTATGTAGCCCCACAACAAAAGTTGGATACAAACATTAATGTTGAGACAGGAGGATCAATTGTAATATAAATCTTGGTCAATCATGGCACAGTATTGAATAGGCTCTACTAATGTGAGCTGCTAGTTTTATATACAGACAGGTAATAGGAAAAACCTGAATAAATGAGTGGAGAAACATAACAAATGCAGGTGCTTCCATACAGGTATACTGCATGATACAATTAAGAAATTAACATCCTATCAAGCTCTTCGGCATGTATAAAAATGCTGAGCAGGCCCAGTTGACCTTGATTTTTGATCAAGATGGCAAGAGGAAAAGATCTCAGTGACTTTGAAACAGAGTTCATTATTGGGGCACAGATGGCAGGAGCTTAAGTCACAGACTGGTCAACTGGCTAGTGTTTCACTAGGAACAGTGACTAAAGTGATATCTGCATTTAGATCTGTGGGAAAGACATCAGAAAATAGGGTCGGAAATGGTGGTGGAAAGAACACATTCAATGGCCATGATGCTTGTGAATTAGTGCAATATGTACAGTAAGGAGAAACAGAACAGCAACTCTTCTTTAGGTGTCTGAGAATGTCAATGCAGGATGGGACTGTGCCAGCAAGAACATATACAAAACTGTGTCTGTATTTTTTGGAGCACTATACCAAGTGTGCAAGTTTAAATTTTAATACAACATCTAATAAAGACTGGTTTTGATTATTTTTCAAAATAAAGTATTCATCTGGCTTTGGACTGTAGTCAAAAACTGATTGTGATATCCCATTGACTCAATTTAATGTGCTTCTTATTTCTAGCCATGTGACTAAGCAGGAATGCTTGCTTGTTTATGTTGTTCTGTATATCTAATTTTTGCTTTCTTTGCAGGAAGAAATGCTGTGAAGGCTTTAAATTTGTTCTGGGACAGTGTATTCCAGAAGGTATGTGAATTTATGGGAGTCTTTATTTTTTTTCCTATACCCAGGTGAATCTGGTTAAAGGGAACTATAGACTGTAAAACTGAGCAGTGTGAATTTTAGTTGCTGTCTTTAAAAACATGTTCTGTTGACTTTGGCTTTAAACCAATGCAAACCTTGAAAGGTAATACAGTAAAATACATTTCCAAGCTTGCTTGCACCTTCTTTTGGTGGTGAGCAGTTCTTGACAAACTCAGGAAGTATACAATTCCTGACTTTGTGTTCCCTTTCACTGTCTTTTGCCAAAACCAATTAAAGCCATGAGGTTAAACGTATTTTTATTCCCAGGAGCAGGGTATAATTGGTTTCAATTGAAAACATTTATGTGCAGATGATTGACATTGGTTTTGAGCTTAAATTATGAACTAGAAATTGTGCGTGTTTATTAGAACTGGATTGCACAGGAATGCCCATAAGTAGATCATTTGTAACTCTATATCTGTGGAAGCCAGTAACTGGGTAGATACGTTAGTGACCAAATAAACATACAAAATATGAATATGAGAATGAAATGATACGATATCAGAATGCATTATTTGATCAAACCCAACTGCCTCAAGTCAGTCACTGGGAGCAGAAAATGAATTAACTAATCCATTATCAGATATTTTCAGGCCAGATTTAGCAGGGGTTTATGGAGAGAAGCAAGTCCTTCATCTTTTAGTAATAATGATACATTCCTCTTCTGGTTGTTCACAACATCTTGCAAGCTTGCAAGGCCTGGGCCTTTCTGTGTGGAGTTTGCATGTTCTCCCTGTGTCCGTGTGGGTTTCCTCCCACAGTCCAAAGACATGCAGGTAGGCTAATTGGAGACTCAAAATTGCCCATAGGTATGAGTGTGTGAGTGAATGGTGTACTGAATGTGCCCTGTGATAGATTGGCGGTCTGTCCGGGGTGTATTCCTGCCTCTCGCCCAATGCACACTGGGATAGGCTCCAGCGCCCGCCATGACCCTGCCCAGGATAAGCGGGTATAGATAATGGATGGATGGATAAAAGTATTCAGCTTTGAACCACTTAAGCTTTTATAATAACCTGGATTCACTCAATTTGGTAATGGTGCTTCAAATAAATGATTGATAATTTGTAAATACACAGGCGAGAAAAACAAAACATGAGCCATAAAATATTATTGCTGAAAGCGGGTATGTCAACATTAATAGCTCACTTACGTTCTATTGAAAATTTAAAAGTGCAATTTTATTTCCTCACAGATTAATTGTGCTAACATTGAAAAAGTAATATACTAATTACATTGATATGGAAGCCAATGTAAAGGATAAATATTGACAGAATTCAGGCCTTATTTTCTCAGAGAATTCACAGCCAAATCTTTCTGAGGTGCTGGGCAACATTATTAATCTGGAAGAAACAAGATAGTAGAGCACGTAGATCACTTGCAAAAGGCAAAATAAACGGTCAGTCTCAGCACTATCATTTGATTAATTTGATTTAATTTGACTTATTTTTAATAATGCTTTAGCCAGTTCTGATTACAGAAAACACTGTCCTGTTTTTATGAACTGTTCTTCATTTTTCAACAAGAATAGTAGCAGCTGGGAGAGTGGTATTTCTTCTGTTTTCACCATAATTCTATCAGATCGTGAGTTGAAACTGTCAAGAAAATAAAACAGTGACTCCAGCCATTGAGTCTGCATTCATATGGGATTTAGTTCCTACCTGGCAAATGCTTGTGTGGGTGAAAGAAAAGCCATGCACCACTTGGGTGCCATACACGAGTCTAGGGCTGTGATTATAGGCAATGGTGTGATGGTAGACTTATGGTTTTTGTAAGAGCTTGTTCATCGTGCTGCTTCATGGCATGTAAATCGGGATCTTAATTAGGGACTAGAGCCCCTACATTTTCAACAGGCTGATTTTCCTCATTGGCTCTGAGTAAAATGGCTCCTTCATAAAATATTAATTGTTTTTTTTTTTTTCATTTTGTGTATGTCCTTTATTTTATTACAGTTTAACTGAAAATATGCTTGTCAAAAAGAAAAGTAAATTGTTTTCATATGTTTTCAACTAATGCACTGGTTTGCTCTCCTTCCTGCGCTGGTGAAGATTATGACGTGTGTGCGGGGGCTCCGTGCGAACAGCAGTGCACGGACCACTTTGGGCGCGTGGTGTGCACGTGCTACTCCGGGTACCGCTACGACAGGGAGCGCCACAGAAACCGGGAGAAGCCATACTGCCTCGGTGAGACTCAGTCCACGCTCGTGCTCTTTTGGGCACCAGAATTTAGTGTGCACCATGAATGAACCTTGTGCAACCGGAGCCAAAATTAAGGGCGCCCATTAAAGTGGTGTGTGGTCTCTGCTTCGCCGATTGTTTTCAGATCAGATTAGCTGTTTACTTAAATGGCTGAAGTAGGGCTGGGGGTGGTATTGTGTTAATTTAATGCATGTTCACTGTCAGCCAGTTGTTTGCATAGCTTTCATCCAAGTTGAAACCACTTTAGCTCCGGCATTCTTTGCGAACCCTCTGTAGGCGTTTAAGACAATGTGATGCACTATCTAATGGAGAATAAACAGCCCGCGTTGTCATAGATTTAAAATCCTTTCCAGCCTGTTCTCAGACCAATTTTATTCCTGGCCTTTACAAATAACTTTTTTTTTTTTTGTTTAAGTCCAAAGGATTTGAGGCTCTGGCAGTAGCCTGTTGTGGGAGAGAAACTGTGTTCTGTTTTTAAATCGCTGTCTTGACATGAAAGACGCGGCACACAATAACTGGATCTGCATGCCTTTGTGTTCCATTTCCCATGCTGTGCTCTGCAGACATTGATGAATGCGGCAGCAAAAATGAGAGCACGTGCTCCCAAATCTGCATTAACCTTCCCGGGAGCTACAGGTGTGAATGTGAGAAAGGATTCTTCCTGGAGGAAGATGGGAAAACCTGCACGAAAGGGGAAAGAGGTAAGCTTATCCCAGGCTTCAGGATACATTCTGCTCAATGAAACAAAGCATTGTATGAATAAAACATATTATTATTATAATTATTATTATTATTATTATCATCTTCATTAAGAAACATTTGCTTTATTTCAGCACCAACCACTGACTTTGTTTTCAATTCTAACCTCATAGTTATGATATGACTCCCCATATGGTTATTGCTTAACCTGTGGGTACCTGACTGCTTATTATTCCACTTTAGCGGGTAGGGTGAATGCAAACTTCAGATGTTGGACCGCAGGGAACCAGCGGCCCCAGATTTGGTTTTAAATAGAGCAATCTGAGCTTGATCATTTCTGCTTCCTCCCCTGAGATTGTCTTCCATTGCTCAGACTGTCTTACTGAACCGTTTAAGAGGAAAAGCCATGAAATGCATTCACAACCCTGCAGGTTAGAGCATAAATGCTCAAACCACTCCCTGAAGCAAGCTGGGAAGTATTTATGACATCAGACACAAGCCGAATCCTGGAGAAATCCGATTTCACAGATGGTTTGCAACCTCAGAGCCCCCCTCTCCTCTGTATATGTCCCTGAGCTTCCCCCTTTATTGTTTTCTGCTCAGATACCAAATGTTTTCATATGACTGGGGCAGTGAAGAATGGGAAAGCACGATGTGGAAACACTTAAAGGCCTTTTAGATCCATTGTGTGTGATCGTGGTCAGACATGCTCTAACCTCTCACCTGTACGTGGACCTTGTCCATGCCTCCAGCTGTGACCAAACCCCAGACCACTGCAGATGTGCTAGGATATTGCTGGGATATAAGCTCTTTATCACAGCTGTCCCATCATAACACTTGGAAGACAAGCTCCCTGTAGTCTTGCGGAATATCCCATGACCTATTAAAATTATTCAGGAGTATTGAGTGAACAACGCTTTGTAGAAGCAATCGCTTCACAAAAGCACAGACAGTATGTTTTCTCTCAGGAATTTAGACTACATGCGCTTTCTCTCTTGTTTGCAATATATAAACAAATCAGTAATCAAATTCCAGAACATGACACCAGGAATTTCCCACCGGAGTAAACTAGATAGCTACGCTATTCATCACTGTTTTGTAAAGGGAAGGATTCAAAAAGCCTTTTCTGTCTGAAAGTTAATCAACATATAAGAAACAAAAAGGGAGTAGGGACAGTAGCTGGCTGCCATGGGTAATAAAGTTTTATATAGCAGAATGTTGCACCATGTGGCTCAGATCAAATTTGGACTATGCCAGTGCTGGCCTGTGGCTGGGCAACTGTGTAAATACCAAAAGTTAAGATTGAAAAGCATACTATGCATGATTTTTAACTTATTTCATAAATATTATGAAATACCCCTGCTTAGTCATACACTTGATGCACTGGTAATCTCTGTCTTTGTGCCCATTTATGGGAAAGAAATTGAGAAAAAAAAAAAAACATTGCTGTACAAACCAAAAAACACAAATGGTGAAAAGAATTGTTTCTTTTTTTCCTTCTCCTCAGAGAACCACTTCCAGAAGTCAGACAATGTAATGAAGACGGGAACGTGCTCTGCTACCTGTGAGGACTTTCATCAGATTAAGACTACTGTGCTTCAACTCAAACAAAAGGTGCTGAACAGACATAGTATTTCCTCGAAAAAATCTTAATTACAGCATTAATCATACAGTCTTGCAAATATATGAACCATCTTACAGACTAAATTCATCTAGAATTGAGTGACTGGTGTATGAAGTTCTATTGTTTAACCAGGTTAGCAAAGGTTAGCAGATAATATATACCCGGGGTTCAAGGCAAGTCCCCTTGTCTCTTTGATGTTGAGGGGCTGCCCCTCGTAAAATGAAGAAGGGTCTGTGTTGATGTACCTGATGTACTTGAAGGAATTTCCTGTTTTACATTTCAGAGGTTTACAACTATTACAACTTTTGTATTGAGTTACTAGTTTGACGGATGGGCATTTCATGTTGGGTTCAAAAGAAACCTCACTGTCTGAAAATATATTGACAAACCAAAGAAACGTTTTACTTTTTTTAAAAACCCCAGCTATTGTTACAGCTCTAACTGATAGCAGAACCAAGCATGGACACAACAGTATGTAACATTACTATGTTGTCTCTCTTCCAGATTGCCTTGTTGCCAATCAGTGCTGAAATAAATAAGCAGATGACCAGCGATAAAATGTTGACATCACACTCATATCTGCCTGGGCCCCCTGGACAATCTGGCCCACCAGGTGAGGTGTAGTCATATCAAAGTACATTGTGAAAGGCGTAGATTCCCTTCAGGTGCTCTGCATTTAAAGTTGGAAGGTCAAATCTAGGTCTTTCTAGGGGGGAGGGGGGTTATCATGGTTAATTATATCTTTTAATTTATTGTAGGGAAAACTGAACTAACTTTCGCCTAAAAAATAACCAAACTTTTGCTTTACATTTGCTGCTGAGAAATTAAGAAAAAACCAGTGGATTTAGCCTGAATCTAGGTAAACCCATCGCTGTTTCTTTAAGCAGAAGAAGGCCTACTATAGCCTAGTTATTTAATGACATTGTTCTTGTTAATTGGTGCTCTACCTCAGGAATGCCAGGACCAAAAGGCTCCCCTGGAC
The DNA here is from genome assembly GCF_013347855.1 of Anguilla anguilla. Classification (NCBI taxonomy): domain Eukaryota; kingdom Metazoa; phylum Chordata; class Actinopteri; order Anguilliformes; family Anguillidae; genus Anguilla; species Anguilla anguilla. The sequence goes on along the minus strand of NC_049214.1, from coordinate 20,206,335 downwards.
ATGCAGGACTGATGGGACCCCCTGGACTTCCAGGCCCCCGGGGACTGATGGGGCCCATGGGGCCCTCGCCTGATTTGTCCCACATCAAACAAGGCCGACGTGGCCCAGTGGTCAGTATTACCAGGTTTATAGCACACAACACATCATCCGTCTCAGAATCATCAAGGGAGAATTACAGAGGTGTGAACTTTACAAGACCTCCCTAAACAAGCAGCTCACAGTCCAGGTCTTAGAGACCCACACTGAAAGACTCATGAAATATTTATTGTGCTGCAAAACAAAAATAATTTTCTTTTTTTAAGCTGCATTATACGATTATTTATCTTGAAAAGAATGTACAAGATCAGTCTTCCTGAGTGTTTTATTATTGCAAGAAATATTTACTCCTGTGACCCCCCACATTTCACTGGGTTTTTTCTTCTTCCTCTGTTTTTTGTGAATATTTTTCTTTCTGAAAATAACTTTGTCTGTACAGTAAGGGACAACTTGTGCATTGATTAAAATATGTAAATTCTTATTTCAGTATATTAACATAAACATGTAATGAGAAACAAAGTCATTGGCCAGAACAATATGTTGTAAATATGAAACATTGAACATTAAAAATTAAACATAGCCATTGTTAATTTTAGTGTTAATTTATAATTTCAAATGTTTAAAGTTGGACACTTGCAGATGCAATATTTTCACTGCAAAGTTTGGCATTGCTTCATCAGGTCAGGAAAAAATTCTGTTCCTGTTTTCCACTGGCTATTGTGACGTGTGCTAGGCAATCTCCATGTTGTTTCTGCTCCCAGCTGTGGATCCTCAGCTCGCTTCTTTCTCATGGGATTTCGGTACAGCCACTAGGAAACTAGGAGTGCGCAGAGGATTTCTTGTGGTCCTTGCTCTCCTTCCTGGTTTGGACTCAATGTAATGAGTTTGATTTACCTCCTGAAGTCTATTTGGGTATGAGCCAAGTGGCCTCAGTGTTGCCTCTTACATTGCACAGTGACTTCAAAGGAGCATGTGATATGTAATGTGTGCCGACAGATCTCTCTTTATGCTGAACCAGAGCATAAAACCTCCTTGGGTCTGACAAATGTTAATGGTAATAACAGGGAACAATACTGAAGTCATTACACTTTGTATTTATTGTTTTCTTTGGCTCCTGCCTCATGGTGTCTCTAGGACTAGCAGTAAACTCGTCTGTTTTTGTTAACCTCCCACTTTCTTTATTTGATTGGAATTTATTTGAGTTAGATAATAGAACGTTTGACAGTTTGAGGGAAAGCATTTGCATACTCAGGACATTGTTGAGAAATGCTCTGTGTTGAGATGTTATCTTGTCAGCAGGGAGTAGGGACACATTGTTTCACATTCCAGCTCAGGTTTGTTTCATTATATGGAAAAATCAGATCCTGAGAAAAATTGCTAGATACGACATTTTTATCGCATTCATGTGATTGTTTGTGTAAATCTGTCATACTGCTTCCTGGGCCTGTAGTGTTTTGGTGGAAGTACTTGAAGAGATATGATATCATAGCTGAGACACAAATGTTTGTGGAGATGTAGCTGATGTCCTGCGACCAAACCGGGTCACATATGTTTCTGAGTATCCCATGGTTACGTCTGACATGCAAGGTGTGGTATGTACCTTTTAGCGCCCACCATGAATCAGCCTGTAACTGAGATGGGTCTCAAAGCTTTGTCCCTGGCTGCTTCTGATGGAGATGTCTGCATTACACTCAGTTTTATGACCAAAGCTCGCATATGTCACATAATTGTAATTGAAACCTGCCCAAAATCATTCTTGTGCATTCCCTCACGATTCCGTAGAATGAGGTATTATACTGTTCAGTTGTCTGAATTTCCTTTTTTTGTGGTCTTACACAGGGTCCTCCTGGTGCTCCAGGAAAAGATGGCATGAAGGTATGTTTGGGGTTTTTGTTTTATATTATTTAAACAATGCCATTTTGCCTGGGTTTGCACAGAAAGGTAAATATATATATATATATATATATTTTTTTTTTTTAGATTCAATGATGTGCAAAATCAGCACTAACCTGTCAACAATAAAACAGCCCATCACTCAAGTTCAATTTGAACTTAACACAATAGAGTGCCAGGATGTCAGTCAACAGGAATGCGCAACTGACTTGAGCCAGTTTGCAAAAGATTCACATCTGAATTTCTGCTGTTCATAAACAAAAGGCAGAGGTTCTCAGAGTGAGTTTTAAAACAATGAAAAACATCTTACATAACTGGGTCTACATGCCAAAATATTTGTAAGTCAATGGCAAGCCTTCTCTTTGAGTAACAGTGCTTGTAAATAAATTAATACAGTCACTGAAGAATTCTCACAATACGCACTGAAAGATCCGTTCAGTGAATAGCAAACAAGAATAGCCAACAGTCATAATTGTTCATCCTCACTATTTTATCAGATCGAACAAAAAAAATTAATTCTGGTGACCACTGTACAAGCTCTTTAATGCATTGTTCAGAGAAACAAAGACTGTTTTACTGGTATATTTACAGATATTTTAACATTTTGAATTTTTTTTCCTCATTCGCCTTGTCATATAATAAAACAATCACCCATCATTTCCTTTTGTTACATTTCATTAAAAATTTCTTTCCTGTAACTGAAGACCCAATCTTGTATGAAGTATATTAAAAATAATATTTTTATTGTAAATTTGAATTTGAGTAAATTTGAATAAACCGTGAAAGTCCAGTTCAATAGGATTTAATTGGGAAATTCTTAAAGTAAACCCACAAAACATGTTTGGTTAGATTATGGGTTTGCACATGGAACAGCTTAAGGACAATATGCACTTTGACAGACTTTTTGAGGCTCTGTGTGTCTTTGGTAATTGTTTATGTAAAAAACACTGTTAATGTTCATTTTTCTGTCTGCCAGTCACAAATCCAAAACACCTGGAACAACATACCTGATCTATATTTCCCACTAAGTTATCACAACAATGAAGTCTGTATTTATGTGGGTCTGTGGTTTTTTCATAATTGCAAGGTTTTATTCCGATAAATAGTCAAGTGCCAAATGTCACAGATCTTATTTTCAGCTATACAACAAAACTGTCTATGTTAAGTTTATTTTTGACAAACAGTAGTGTAGTATGCTAAAATATATTACATTAAAGTAATTTTATGGAACTGTTAGTAAATGGCTTCTAATGATATACATGGATGCTATGGTTAGGGTTTCAAAACTGATCACAACTTTCACAACTGATTTTATTCCGTTACAGAAAAAAGGTTTGTTTTTGGCCTTTGGATGTAAAGTGTAGGTGGGGGGTTGGAAATGAGAATATTTCAAGCAATACGGGGCAAGAGACTTCAAGATACAAATTGTCCTTTTTTGAACACAGCAATCAAGTCATCTTGTTTTTCAAATGCCTCTTGTGGGATATAATTTAAGCAAGAAGTGATGAACAAGCACAATTGCCATGACAGCTGTGGTATTTTCAGTATTTTTGTCCAGTATTTTAGTTTTATTTTACTGATGGGATAAGGGTATCATAATGCTTGTGTATCAGAACATCCACTATAGAAGACGAAGTCACCCCTGGAGCCTCAATACGAGTGTGATTACTCCTACTTCTCACGGATGCTGATTAGTAGTTCAAAGAGTTAAGCAAAGCTTTTTTTCTGCAAAACAGCTGTTAGCTGTCGACTTGCCTGGCACATTTAATTAGCCTAATTGGTTCTCCTAATCAGTAGCTAAATAGACCATAGATTACATGTTAGCCTACCAATGTTACATAACTTGACTGTCAATGCTGTTAGACATTTGGCTGTTCAGGGTGGGAAAAAAAGTATTTTCTATGGTACCAGTTTTATTGTTTTGTGTCCCACAATTCCATCAATTATACTTCAGTTGAATGAAAAGGCTACATACAAGTGCTTCCACTAATTTGCAAAACAGGCATCCTGCACTCAATAGTTGAGTGAGCACTACGTCAAGAAGTAGTCAAAGTCGCACTCCAACTCCAGCAAACTTGAAATACAAAAATTGTTTTCTGGCCTTCTTCTTCTTTGTGTGTGTTTGTGGGCTGTGTTCTGAGAATTCAGAAAGACCTACACTGGCACACATATGGTTGTTGCAAGGGCAGATATGTTGGGGCAACATGGAGGGTTGACAATATTTTAACATTTCTGATAAGTTTAACTGCAGGGCTTCTTGTCACTACACTATTTGCCCCTAATGCACGCTATTGTCAGTCAAGCAGAGGCTTGCCATTATCATTAAGTTATATGCAATGTCATCTTTCAGTTTTACTAATTGAAAATGAAAATTGTCTTTGTAGGGGGAGAGAGGGGTTCCTGGACTCACCGGACCTCCGGTAAGAAACTGTTTCTCTCAGGGATTATATATTCAAGCAGCAGGGAGTCATTTTTACCTCCCTTGCAGTGTGTGCACTTACAGTATATGCACCTGTGTTTATGTGCCTAGTTTCATCACCTTTACCTCACGGGTATCGCATGTGACTGTTGTTTCCTAGTACACTTCAGTAGTGAATAGTCTGTGTCATGTAAGGAAGAGAACGTCCATGAGTCCCATTACAGGTCTTAATCCACATCTGGATGCTCCATGTCACAACTGATTGATTAAGCTACATCGTATGCAGCAATGCATGGCATGTACTGCATATGATATGGAAAATGTAGATGCAGGGAGGCTGTGATGCCTGTATATGCTAGTATGACAAAGTGCCCACTTTTAGAACTTAGAGTAATCAAATGTGAAATGGCCTGCAATCTCTGGGTGTAATTATTAAGGTTTGGGTTTCTTTAGAATGTATTGTGATTTCACCATGCTCCCTTTTTTTAAACCATTTGTTCGTTCTCTGAAGCTTCCTCTCCATCAGAGTATGAAAGTTCCTAGTAAGGGTTCAAGAAGTTAAATATCATGGCTGTACCACAGAGCACCTAGTGAAACACTTAAGAACCTATTGAAACTTTCTTGGATTACAGGGATGGGACAAATTTCCTGTCTTCTGTGTTTTGTTCTTTGACCACTCAAGTTGTAATTGTGTAATTGAAGTTGTTCCTAGGGTAAGAAGTCACTTGGGGTACTGTGTCAGGTAGGAATCAGTGTCAAATGTAGGCCTTCAGACCATCCAGTAATCACATTGCCAATCCTTTCTCTTAAGATTTACTGCTTTTGCCAACTAACATCTAGAATTTCAAGCATTTCCTGATTTTCAAAGCTTTCATTTCTTTGAAATTGTGGGGGGATTTCCAAAATAAAAAATACCAAGGCAAGCAAGAGAGAGTGAGAGAAACAAGCATAGAGTGAGCAAGTCAAAGCAAATACCTAATAAAACACACAAATGCTAATGTTTGCAGCTGGTTGGTTCTGACAGAATATCCATAGTATATGGTATTCTAAGAGAGTCAGAAAGACAGAAAACAGCGGGGAATGAGCACTTGATTGAATCTTGAGAAAGGTACTGTGCAGTATGTACATTACTGTGCAAACGTTAGAGACCACCCTTTTGTTTATTTAATTTCAGTAAAAACAGCCATTTAGTGCAAATTTGTTGAGTTTTTTTCAGTGTCACACAATAATGCATTAACAGAAAATTACAGAAAAGCCTCCACCACTACATATAATTTCAAATCTACCAGTATTTGTCCATTTTTTCCGTTGTGCACCCAACTACCACTTTGATCCTTGCACCCTTCCAATCAACAAACAAGTTCTAGATATGTCCTCCAAAGAAAATTTGTTACCATAAGTGTAAATTAATATTATAGAACCTTTTGCCTTCAAAAATGACTTTAACATTCAAACAAACACCTATCCAAATGCACCATAGCTGTCTCACAGATTCTTTGTCATGTGCATCTAAAATGGCTAAAGGAGATATTTCTGATGAGTTTAGATATACGATAATTTAACTGCATATGGAAAGTGAAAGTCAAAGGTAAATAAGTGAAAAATTGGAGTTTCCAAAACTGGAGTTTAAAAGTTTATTGCAAGATACAGAGAAAATTGGACTCCTAATAACCGTGCGAGAACTGGCAGACCACCAAAACTATCACCATTCCAACGACAGTACTTTTTTTTTATCTTTGAGAGACCTTCCACTGTGAGAAGACAACTCAATGCAATGGGTCTGAAAGAATGGTAAATGGACTGCATTTATATAGCGCTTTTATCCAAAGCGCTTTACAATTGATGCCTCTCATTCGCCAGAGCAGTTAGGGGTTAGGTGTCTTGCTCAAGGACACTTTGACATGCCCAGGGCGGGGTTTGAACCGGCAACCCTCCGACTGCCAGACAATCGCTCTTACCTCCTGAGCTATGTCGCCCCTAGAAAGAATGTGTAACTGGAAAAAAACACAGGGTCCCTATTTGACTCACATAAAATCTAGTTGAGTTAAATTAACACTAGACATTTTACTGTATAGTTAGTTTCTGTTACATATTTCTGACTGTAATTGAACGCTGGATCTGTGTCCAACAGTACAGTGGCCATCATTAGTAGGCTGACTTTATTACATTAGTAACTGTGTAGTGCTCTGTTATACATGCTCAGTGTTATCCAATGCATTAAAATGCTATCATTTAAATAATGCCATGGATTGCATAATTATAATAACAGGAAGAAATTAGGAAGGATATTTAGGAAACATTACATTGCGAACTTGAGCTAGAATAACTGGACTGATCAATTCATAAATTGAGTAATGCAAAACAGGTCACTGGACTCAACTTATTATCTTCCATATCTGCTATTTTTTCCTATTAAAGGAAAACAGTATGATTGAATCAAATAGAAAAACTGGCAATGGGTGCCCCAGTGGCTTAGCCAATAAAGGGACAACATTTCTGTGCAGAGATGACCAATCCAGTTTCAAATTTGGCCATTAATCAGAGCTATGGGAAATATGAGAACTGAAAAAATGTTCTACCAAAAATCATAATGTTTTTTTTTTTTCAATTATTATTCATGCCTGTATAACGAAAGGTGCATGCTATAAAAGCCTACTGTAGAATTAATTTTCTGTTCAAATTGTGAACATAGTAGGAATATTGAAATTGCAATCTGCTATATATCTGATTCCTGAATAACAATCAACACTATGAAATGGAAGACATCCAAGCAGATGTGTCTCAAAAGGTGAATCACTGTGTTCATAAAGCAATTCATCTTTCAGTACCTAAGCTATGTACTATAATGAAACCAAAAAACTGTGAGTCCAGGACAGCAGGTCTTAAACTATCTCACATCACTATGACTGAAAGTCTTGGCTCAAGCTAGGCTAGAATTCTTTTGTGAATTGTTACATCCCTGCTGTGAAGATTTAGTATCTGGAACTGGCCTGTCTATTCATTTATCATCGAGGCCTTTTGAAGCTCATCTGTACCAATAATCTGTACATTATCCATAGCTGTGTTGAGGAAGCCATGCTCTGTAAATGCTATCCGCCAGGTTTTTCATATTAGTTTTCCAGGATGTTTTGGATTTCCACGCTGAACTGCTCACGCGCACATGTCAGAGTAGGAACGGGGACGGTTCTTGCTTGGTAACCGCTCGGGGTCGCAAGCGACCAGACGCCCCCCACTGTCCTGCAGTCAGATCAAGCTGAAAGATGAGAATGTTGAAAATCTGAGGGAATGCATTTGATTTTGTTGGAACATTTCGACCAGGTTTCAAACATTGGTGTTTGTGGGTGGAGGGTAATGAGTGTTATTTGTTGAAATTCTATCCCGTCATCCAGGGCCCACCCGGATCGTTTGACTTCCTGCTGCTGCTGATGGCTGACATTCGCAACGACATCGCCGAGCTGCAGAATAAAGTGTTCGGCCCGCGGACCCAGTCCTCGGGGGAGGAGTTCCCCGTGGCCCCGGATAACTGGAGGGAGAATCAGGACACCGTGGACATGGGGTCTGGCGAGGACTACAAACAGCGGGGGGCAGCGAAGAGCAACAGGAAGAGGAAACCAACACGGACCTTAAACGATCCTGACTGGACGATCTGAGAGGCCTTTCAGCAGCGGGGAGTACAGAAGGCGGAGCGCGGCGTGATGTTTAGCTCAGGTGTGGACGCAAGCTGGCCTAAATGTATTTCTTAACCTACAGCACCGCCGTTCAGCACCAAAGCAAAACAACAAGCAGTGTCTGGCCTACTGAATACGCCTTAGAATCCGCAGAAGGCAAACCATTCGAAACACGAGTACATGTGCAGGTGTAAAGGTCAGAATATTTGATTTTATTTTATTGAACTGCATATACACAGAAAGTGCAATTGTATTTCTTATCATGAAATCTTTATTTTTATAATATAGATATAGGTATATATTTATATTTTTTCATATTTCTGAAGTGTCTTGTGAACTGATTAAACATGGATGCTGGCATTATAAGTTTTGTTCTTTTTTATGGCTAACACCCAAGGTTTCTCATGCCTCATTGTGTAACCACAGTTGGGATGTTTATACTACAAATCTGTCTGTGTTTTCTGTCTTATTACACATGGAAAGAACAGACAGGCAAATGCTGCCAGTCTGTTCCCCTAATCTCAAAGGCTTTGTTTCTAAAGCTTTTTGGAACACTGTCCCACTAACCAATGTCTTTCATTGCCATAGTTACTGAGTAAGTGTGCAGTTTTTCACAAAGGCCAGAGTCCAGCAAAATGGCCCATGAAAGAGCAGTTCAAATGGAGGAGCATATGGTAGCTCAATTCGAAGTGGAAGGATTCAATAACCTTGCTCATTTGCCAACCTCTGGTTTCAATATGCCGTTGATCAATATGTCTGTGGTATATTTCAGTTAAGCTACTCAAAAAGCAGACTATTCAGGCTCATCTTGTCTCAGCTGAAAGGAGAAAGACGGACAATACACACTTGAGGTAGCTGGAATTTCTATATATATATATATATATAAACTGGAACAGCAATCATTACGGAGACTTATTGTAAAATGTTAGCCCAGATACGTGGATGGAACTGCCATAATCACAGGTACTGCCATCAGAGGTTATGGGCTTTGAATCAAAGGGAGAGTTAGACAGGTGGGGCTTTGATGTTGGTCACTGCTCAGCACATTCTTTTGTTCACCAGAAGCGCAGAGCACTGGCAGGATGATCATTACAGTAGCATGTCTTTTCCATTTGTACCGAATTAACCTCTCACAGTAGTTTGTGAGGATGTGAATGAAAGAGAAGTCTGCTGGTTGTTTAGTTTCTCATTTTTGAGGCAGGTTGAAGATGAAACAATTATGACAGAGGTTGTAACTTCTCTATAAAAATTTCCATGTAGTATCCCACAGGGAATTACCATATGTGAATAAATTCACAAGCACTTATTCTACTTATTAAGAAACCATCTTCAGTTGTTACTCTGGACCTGGTAGTTTTTTAAAGCAATTTGTCTACCAAATTTTTTTATTTTCTCTTCCCATTTTCTTACTAAATCATTTTATTATTTCAAATGTTGAAGGGGGAAATGAGCCTACCATGCAAGAAAATGTTTCAAAGCCATTTACAGGTGTTTGTTTCTACAGAATGTTCACTGTGATATTAGGCAGATGTGGGTTTCTGTAAGGAAGGTAGAGTTTAATTTTTGCTGTCTAAAGATCATAAATCAAAGAGGAATAGAACAACTTGCCCTGTTTTTCAACCAGAAGAGTGTGAGGTAAGAAAGCATAATCTTTCGAGCACTCACGTGGACCAAGGGTTCCTCCAAACTTTAAAGGGACAAGGAAAGCTTTTAGCTGAAGCTCCTCCTTTTTCTTCACCTTTTTTTTTAAATTTCATGCTCAAATTGTGCTCCGTTCCTCGGAGAGCTGGACATTAACATGCCGTGAAGCGAGGCCTGCAAAACTGCCAACAAGGACTAGCCGTGAATTCTGAAGACTTAAACTAACCTTTTTCAAAAATGCTATTCCCATTTGCAAACATTTATCATTGTGTAAGCTCCAATGCATTTCCCTTTCTTCGCCATGCTTTACCAGCCTCCTATGTAGTTGGGAAAATAAATGTGGACTTGAGCAATTCAGAAGGGAAGAAAAATGCACAAGTCTGACACGAGAAATGTGCAGGGCCCTACTGTTTAAACAAGGCCAAACAGCATAGTTTGATACTGAATTTATGATATTCCATCTGTTTGTCACAGTGGAAATATTGAAATGCCACAAAAAATAAGCACATCACTGAAGCCCATAGGTGATGTATTATAATGGATACTTTATTTTATGTAATATGCTAAGACTGAATAGTATGAAGTATGCAGAGTACTTTGTGGACACGTTAAATTGAATTGCCCTTTTTTACCTCTTTTTTCCCTTGTTCTACTCTTGAGGTACTGTGTAGGTAGTAAACAGCCATAATGTATGTACATGGCCAGGGAGAAGACTGAAGTGGTGAATGCCTTCGGAGTAACCAGAGCTGTGATGTTCCACACTGCAACAGAATTATGGATCTAGATGTGTCAGCACATGGTCCTGAAAGTTCTTTACAGTGCAGGCCATGCAGCAGGCCAGCCATGCTGGCAGACAAGTGCTGGAGAAAGTCCAGACAACTGTGGGCACAGAACAGAGAAGCACTGAGTGATGTAGGGGGAATAAGTCTCACATAGGCATAACTCTGCATGCCCTTTCCATTAATATATGAATTCTATGATTCTGAATTCTATTTATCGACCACCAGGTGTCTCTGTAGCCTCTGTTATGCAGTTGAATCTTAAAAAAGTATCTGGGAGGTTGGGAAGATTTTTTCCAAGACTGATAATGTATTTAGCTGGCTAATATAATCAATGAATACTCTGAGAAAATCACAATTAATATACATCACTCATACAATATATTTTTTTTCACATCAATTAATATAAATAAACATAAATGATTATTGTACAGGATTAAGTGGACAGGTATTATGAAGGATGTTGAAAATAAGATTAAAGTATGATTCATTTAAACAAATTGGTGATTGCTCTGCTCTGCTCCATTGTATGTGTTCTAAATCTGTTTGAAGTAGTTCTGCACAGCCATGCATTAAAGCTGAGTGAGGGCCAGTGGTTTCTGTAAAACGTGTATCCCCAGAACAAATAGCTTATATCACTGGTATCAGTATAGACTGGCCTATAGCAATACCTGAGGGAAGAGCATGCTATTTCAGCCATATTTCAGACTGTAGAACCACAATTGTCATGCAGCCAGTGACCATGGTATTCACACATTATAATGTTGGCCACTAGATGGCAATACCAACCTTATTCATAAAGAATCGGTCTAAAACAATCATACACACATATGGGTTCAACGTTATAAACCAAAGTTACTCATATATATAATTTACGTATAGGCCTATACTTTATTCTTGCTAAATTCTGCTAACTTTACCACATTTTTTTTCTTTCATTTCATTTTCTTTTTATTTATTTATTTATTTATTTATTTACCATTTCTCAGCTTCACTGAGCTTCACTGCTTCATAATGCACTACTGTTGGAGATCTGCTGGTTATAACCTCATGTCCATAGAATAACAGCATTGACTGGAATAGTTCATTATGAATGGAGAGCAGGTCAATATCATTACATAGGCTATGGAAAGCACAGACATGTTCTGTTCAGTTCAAAGGGTAAAGTTGTTGTTGTTTTTTTAGGAATTTTGTTCATCATAGGAGGATATACAGACTCATTTCCAGATTGAACAAACAGGGAAGTTATTGTTGCCTTGTAGATAAACATGCCTCTGTAGGCCTACATACTTGATTTGATCAACTAACAAATTAAACACACAACGTGAAAGCAAAGATACAGGGATAGTCTTAAATCAGCTGCTGCTTTTGTAGTTTCTGTCTGCTTTCTATTTCCCCAGTCATTGCACTGTGATGGAATTTCAGCTCTTGTGTATGCCTGCTTCCTAAATTGTATATTATTGGAAACAGTGGCGCAGACAAATCTCATTATTGGTAAAAAAAAAAAAAAAAAAAATGTTTATCACACTATTACTTTCTATACAATATTGGCCACTCCTTTAGATATAAACTGAAAGAGTTACGATAGCTAATGGAATCAAGAGGTGAATAATTCAATATCCAATGCACTGCCTGGCAGAATGCCTGGCAGAAGAGTCTGTCGGGAAGGATTTCAGCTCCCACCTCAGAGAGAGCTTTTCCTGTATCCTGGAGGATGTTGGGGACATCGAATCTGAAAGGACCCTGTTCAAAGCCTCTATTGTGGAAGTGGCTGCCAGGGGTTGTGGTCAAAGGCTTGTCCTGGTGGCAACTCAAGGACCTGTTGGTGGACTCCACTGGTGAGGGAGGCTATCAAGTTATAGAAAGGAGGGACTCCTGATTCAGCAGACAGATACTGGTGGGCAAAAAATGCCACAGCTGCTGCAGTCGCAGAAGCAAAAGCCGGGGCATGGGCATGGGTTAACAATATATGACTTACAGTGTCATATAAGGCCATTATATGCTTATTCACTTTTTTTTTTTTTTTTTTACAAATATTTATACTGTCTGCTCAGTGCATATGGACTATCATAAGTGGTTAACAATGGACGGCATATTCCTCTATTGTCGGAATGTGACTAGTATATTTTTACCGGCATTAGCCCTGAAACTGAGAAAGAAAATGGCAATACAAATACAATATCACATCGTACCACTAGATGACGCTGATGAAACATGATTGCTTCTGAAAAAGACCCCAGAAAAACATTGCAATGAATGACCACAAGATGGCAATATTGGTGCTTAATATGGATATTTAAAGTATTTGTTCGGCGTCAAAATGCTTTTCAGTGCACCTTGTGATACACGTTGAATATATTTGTGATATTTAAATTTTATCATATTTAACACACTCATGAATTTATATATTAATCAGTTGTGTAATGCAGTATATTACTATGATCTATCCTCAAAATGTGCATTATTTAGTTCCTGTTCATCTACTGTACCTGTAAAGCAGGAACTCATAAAAAAGTAAGGCATGTGTATATGTTTACACTCTGGGTAAGTATGAGCCAACAAAGAAAAATCTTGTCAATATTAATTCTTCATTCAGAAGAATATACTAGGTTCTACAATGACTATTTATATACCCTTCTCTCAGACAAATTTGTGAGTAATTGCATGGCCCATTTAAGTATCCTGCGACATCTATATTATTATATAAACGTACAACAGAAATTAAAAGAGATATAGTATATTTAAAGAAGGGTATTCAATCTAACTGCTATAGATTGTTCCTCTATGCAATTAGTCACAATTAAAAAAAAATCAAAATATTTTCTATTGTTTTCATGTTTTCTATTGATTTCCTTTACCTGCAAGCTATAAATTGATTGCAAGAAAATATAAAATGTGACAAGTGCTCAAGTCATTAACTGTTAAAGGTCAAAATATCTTAGAGGTTAGATTTAAAGCACCAATAATTATTAATTCGACCTGAATCATTCACCTGTAATTCCACCACAAATTTGTGTCAGCACCAATGGCATCCATTTCATATTATCCTCAACGGGCTCATTTATGTCCAGTCTTTTTCTGTGCTACATTCACAACACTTCCCCCAGCACCCATTGACAGCTTGCCATGGATAAAGACTAAACCGGTATTCTTCACATGCCACTGAAGCATTAAATAGAGGGATCTGTGGTCTGTTGCCTCAGCTGACTGCATCACAATTACCAGACGCATCGGCCGGCCTCCATTGTGGTGTCCACTGTGGGCCTTCAGCTCGGTCGGTCTGACACGCAACACTTGCTGTGCTCAGCTTCACTCACCCCCCCAATCCCACCCCATCTATTATCGGCGTTAAATGAAGCAACGGACGAGACGCGCTTCTTAAATAGCACTAATAATGAAGAAGTAGTTCTTAATTGTAGCAGCAGAAAGCGTGCTTATTGACCTTATAATTTCCAGGCTCTGCTTCCAAGACCAAAGTCATTAAAGAGGCTCAAGCAACTTAAACTAATTAAAGGGGAATACTCGCTGCCCTGCTCCCTGTTCTGTCAACAGGCATTTCATTTGCCCACTTTGTCATAAGCTTCATTGAGAAACATTAGCTTTGGATTCAGGCAGACACTAGGATCGCTCCATGTACAGATAAATATTCATTCATGAAGTTACATCACACGCTTGTTCTTCTCAACCAAAAATGGCAATTAATTTGATTTTGCAAAACAAGTTTTTGAATTACATTTTACCCTACTTCACAAAGAGTAATGTTTGTCTTGTGATTTAATAAAATTATGAAATAGTACTCATGAAGTCCACTATGAGGTTTATCAGATGTATAGGCAATGATGGAATACATCAGTAAAAACATACAATAACATATAAACATGTAAAAGCAATAATTAAATTTAATCGATTTGTTACAAAACAGTAATCTGAACCTGCAGAGCTGAAGTAAGTTTCATGTAACAAGCTTCCATATAGATTCATAAATCATATTCCTTTATCACATCAAAAGAAGTGTCAGCCGGTGAGAGAGATGGCTCTAAAAGAGTATTTAATTAGGTTGGGCAGAAGATCAAGTCCATTAGGATCCCGTTTGTCATAACCAATCAGGGTCTAAGCTGCACACGCTCACCTTGGGTCCATTTTAATGAACCAAAATTAGTAATTAATCCATAAACTCTAAACCTATGGACCAACCATAAAAGAGACATTCATTTCCAGTTAATTTGCACTGAAGTAAAACATAAACAGCAGCACTACTGTCCCAGTACAAAATATAGCACGAAAACACTATTTAGAGCCTAATTTCAATAATGCCTTTCATGCAAAATTGTTCAGCGTTATCACTTTCAGTCTATCAGCTTCATTTTTCAAAAGAGATATGCCTGCTGTTTAAGTGTTGTGTACACCACAGGCCTGAAGCACAGTAACAGAATCAGCCATTAAATCATGCTTTATAGAAAAGGCTTTTGGGATGCACAGTAGACCTTGAGCAGAGGCTACAACTTGTCTCCAGGGTGCATAACATGAGTTCAACTGAGAAGTGTGTTCAGGGTCTGCTCTGTTTAAAGGCTCATATTATTATAATAAAAATAATTGTTCAATCAACTGCCAATGGTAGCCAAGGGATACCAAGCCAGAGGTATTATGGGCTCATCACCTCATGTTTAATAAAGGGCTGACAGCTATGTTCCGACTCACCGGTGGGGAGAAGAGTGCAGTCTTCATGAAATGAGAGCATTAAACTTGTTGGTGCTAACGATTGAAATGGTAAAATCTTTGCAGCGTTTCTTAGCTGATAATATGCCTCTAGTATGTTAGTTATGTGCCTAACATAGTTCATATTTATATTTAAAGTGACCCCCAAAATTATAACACCATATTTTAGAGGACACAGAAGACGGCCCAAAATAAATCAGTTTTATTTTGTGGCTCTGAACCTAACTTCAGTATTGTCAGCATTCAGTCGAAGAGCATTTTTAGACATCTAGCAGTACCTGTCTGATAGATGCTACAGGCAGCACATGTACCCATTCAATGCCATTACTCTTAATCAATCCCATATCTGTTCTCCGTCGTTGTCCTTATGTATGCCATATAAGAAAGCCATTTGCCTCCACAGATTTACAATCTATAAGAACAATTTTGATGCAATCGTCACCTGTTTTACAAATGCATAATAAAGGTTAAAAAATAGAGTACAGGGTCATTCTTTTCATTTAACATTCTCTGAGGTCTTCACAAAAGAAAACAATAGGCTTGATTTATGTCCTAATTTGTCTTATACCAACAGAGTTAGCTGTTCAGCAATTAAGATACTACACCAGTCACTGTGTACTTCACAGGATTATAATTACTCTGCCTCATGAGAAACAATTGCAATTCAGGCGAGTAAAGCAACACGGGGTGGATAATTAAAGCAATGTTCAATGTTCAAAATGTCACGGAACTGCAAAATAAAAGATTCAGTTCACCATACACACACTCTCCGGTTTTTGACAGCAGTGAAGAAGATCAGAGGATTAACTCCAAACAGCAACAGTCCCACTGGCCCTTAGTGAAGACAGGCGTTAAAACAGCAACATGCTTCACCGCCAAAAAAATAAAATAAACAAGTGTGAATTATGTCACCATGGCAGTTTTTCAAACATTCAAATTATCACTTTCAAAATCTAGCAACTGAACTGAAATTATTTCAGCTCACTTCAACATATCCACATTTCCATCTAAACATTCATGGTACACATAAATAAACAATCTCAAAATATCAGCCTCTGTTCAAGAGAATTCACTTATTAATACTTTGTCTTGTAATATCAAGAACGTTTCTTTTATTTTCTCAATATGGCACATTTGAAGTGAAGATAACAGAAGTTTGCATCTTGATATATTTCTTGGATGCAGACAATCTGTTATTTAATATTTTGATTTTTTTCCCCCCTTTCAGACTGGACCCAAATTATATTTACACTCAATTTCAATGTCACTGTATCCCATCAAATTGGTATTTGTAAAACTCAGTGTTGCAGCTTTGCAATTTATAACCTAGGGGGATGCTGGTTCATTACGCACTACAACATTATTTACATGTTGGTCATTTGTCCTGCAATGAAACTATTTTCAAAAGACATCATCACTGCTGGAGGTTCAGTAGTGTCATAATTTGCATTAGATTAAAAGGTGCTTTGAAAGAAAGGACAAAACATGTCTTTTTTACAATCTGGGAGGGGAAAACGCTGGCAAGAAATTTTGGCAAAATCCCATCTGGAAGTAATTAATCGACTGTATACAGGGGCCAGGCTTAAAAGATTTCAAATATTTGATGAAGTGCTCCTTGTTCCTAATTATATCTCACTGCCTGTCTTCCTCATTATTTAGAACTGCCCACTAAAAAAATGTGAATGCAACAACCCCCCTCTCTCAGACCGCGTCAAATTAATGCTTAATGGCAGAGAATGAATGAGTTACTGTGCCAGAATAAAGACATTAATGAGGTAATTTTATTTGAGAAGCTCATCCAACCTTGGATGAAACAGGAGGGAGTAAATAGAGAGGAGCACCATGGAGGAAATTAAGGTTTCACTGGGCCCTAATTAATGCTTTTAAGGCATTTAGTACAAGCACCAAATTAACTGCCCCAAAAAACCTTCATTGAAAAAAAAATACATTGTTGCCCTCCCACATAATTACAGGACAGTGCAAATTCAATTTTAATGAGGGGAAAGCCACCCCTCTAACTTATTCTGCCGAAAACTGCTGAAAGCTTGCTCTTGTTGGGGCCTAAGTTTAAGGAAGCATTGAGGGAACAATATGGGATTGTCAGGTCCCGAGTGCTTTATGTGCTATAAACAGGTAGCCACTGAATAGTTCCCCTTATGAGACTCCTGGGAGGCCTGTCTTCCCAGCACAACAAAACTCGCCCATGAAAAAGGGACCAGAGAAGAGCCCAGAGGTGAATGGGCCCGATGCTTCTGGCCAGGCTGAATGGCTAGTGGTTCTTAAGTGATTACACTATGTTGTGCCGCCCCCCTCTCATCGAGTTATCTTTACACAGGCTTTGTCTCCTCTAATTGGAGCTGATGAGGGACTAATTGGTAGCTTTTTTACAAAACATGGTACTTAAGCAATGGCAAGCTGAGGAAGACAGCATGAGTGGAGTTAATGAGAGGCTTTGCACAAATAAAAGCTTCAAAAATGGGCCCGTTTCACAGAAAGGAGGAAAAGAAAGTTGAGGATAGCCTTTTGTTTTCTTCCATCTTTTGCTTACGTGCAGGTATCTCAAAAGGGGGGACAAGGCTGTCAGAGAAATGTTGAGCACTGGGGAAAAGAAAGGAACCCATTCTATATTGTTTCGAACCTTCGTTTAGTGTGTCTATAAATAATGAGAGAGGGCCGTTTCTCAAATGAATGCCCTTTAGTCTGCTCACACAATGAGACTGCACTCCTCACAGAAGCACAGAGAACCATGTTTAACCACTTTCTGGTAATGTTTGAATCTTCCCTCTGAGCACCAGTGAACATATTGGCTTTGTTGCAGTAAGTAATACAGTACAGCAATATCCAGTGTCTCCACAAATATAAACCTTAAAAGCAAGTATGCATGCATAAATTTAAATCAGCAAGCATACATCAAAGACCAATTCTAATGCTGGTGCATATTAATTAGCAGTATAATGTAAATAAAGTGTCAAAATATGGCTTTTGCATAGGTGGCAAAAATAGCCAAAAGTTTTTCAGGCAATGGGATATCAGGACCCCTTGTGAGACTAATCACTCTGTTGTCCTCTAATCTGATGCTATTTGTACTTGTTTTGTTGTGGTAATGCTTGTTCCTGCGGTGGCAGAACATGAATGCTCTCTATAAAACATCCTCAATGAGTTAAGCCCTTGTGTCAAACTGGGAAGTGAAAACAGCACTCTCAATGCCCCTATAATGAGAGCATCTCTGCTTTAACAAAAAATACAAAAATGTACCCAGTTTAACTTCTTAGCATTTCAAATGCAGACAGGCCTACACAAGTAGCACTTTATTGCTTTAGACATTTGCCCACTCTTGGTTATCCATCATGGATGTTAATGTTAACTGTTCTTAGACCAGGCTATAATTGGTTAGCCAAATATTTATGCCGGGTAATTTGTTGTGGTATTTATATTCTATTAGCTTCCTACAGGTCTCATTGTCCCCTTCCAAAGGGATGATTTGCATTTCTTTTGTGATGAAAATTGAGAGCTTCCTCCAGACAGTGAGAATTAACTTCCTAATGAACTCCCTACAAAAGAGGGAAACCTCAATTACAGCTCCCTCCTTTACCAAAGCTAATGATGTGAATTAACAAGAGATTGGCATCAATAAGAGGGGTATGATGCACATCTTATGGAAAAATAAATATCTTTTTATTCACCAGGCCAGTTACAATTGTAAACTTTCAAAATGGGCTGCAGTAGTTATGGCATTATGGACATTTCAATGATTATTATGGGTTTGGATAGAAGTTTTAATTTAAAATGAGGGCACTGCTGGTGCACAGACATTGTAATTACTCCAGTAAAATACAGCTTAAAATACATTGGCTTACATGGCAGATTTAAAATTGAAAGTACTGAAACTAGTACTTTCACTACATTTTTTGATAGGTAAGCATACAATTAGGCTGAAAAATCGAAACTAATGTATCTAATGTATCTAAGTTGTTTAACTTAATGAGCTTAACGCAAATGCTGTACTATGACATTGTTGTATGGCAGAGCATTTTTTTCATACGAAGATATGGAAAGTGAGGGACGGAGGGATCATCACCACCTGCTGGGGTCTTGGGGCTTCCCCTTGAAAGAGACGCCATCATGGATCATGTAATTTCAACCCCTATTCAGTGAGTTGCCATTTGGCTGACCAGCTCTACAACAGCATATTAACCCCATCTTGTGGTTTAACAAAAACTCTAATTTATCTTGCAATTACAGGGTTACACGTAGGTAGAAAGCCAGATAATCTGGCATAAAACACAGGGGGCTTTGTTTCCAAGGCAACTTTTATTGCAGACAGGCAATAGAACCAAGGACAGTTTAACAAAACAGACACAGGTAGCCTTCCAACCATGTCTATATTATTGCCTACATCTCCATGGTAAGGTATAGTATCCATTAGATATTTTGTTCTCTGATGTTCTTTGATATGTAATTTTATTATGAAATAAATTGTGCTGATTTTAAAAATGCTGCGAGATAAGTAAATGTCTGCATCAGTAAATGTATTGGCTTATTTCAAATTCACAACATGCAATTTCTATTGAATTGCAGTAGTAGTAATACTGCAGTAGTAGAAGTAATGATTAAGGGAGTATAAGAATAAAGTGCCAATAAATGGAAAAGCTACAAAATAATTTCACCTGAAATATGTTCATAACCGTAATTACATAGAAAGTTTAAAGGCGTCTACACCTGAAAAAAGAATGCTTCTCAAATTACCCAGGTTTGATTGTCCTTCCAAATTACAAAATTTACAAAACATGATATTTAAAGTCTGTGGATTTTGAACAGCTCTTTGGTTTTCTTTTTATGAAAATTGTTAATCGGTGATGATACTCCTTGCAAAGTTGACTACTGTATATGTTGGAATTGCCCCTCCAATTTCCACATACTTATTTTTAAAATGTACATTTTCCTGAGGCTACTGGGTGGTTCATCCTGTTAGGGCACTGATTTTTGCACAGGTGGCTCCAGGGTCTGGTGTTGAATGTGGAACATTACTATGCCAACTATGGAATGCAGCTTCACAAGGTAAAGCACAACTGCCATTAGAATGGCCTATAGAGAAGGGAGGGTTTCAGTCGGCTCGTACGAGTGACCCCCAATGGTAAATATGGCATCTCTGATTCGCCTGATGAGCTGCATAAGTGTATTCCTCTTGCTCGTGTCTGAGCAAGCCTAACATATGAACTTCTGTGTGAAACAAAGCAGAGGTTTTGCAGGAGAGTGTCCACATTTTCAGTAAGATTATTTGCCTCTTTTAAATCATAAATTAAATCATGCCGCCTATCACTGCTGTCTTTTCCCTTATGTTTTTTATTTTATTTTATTTTTTACTTAAGTTGTTTGGAGCTGTTTTGTGCTCACTTGGATCTGTCTCAGGCTGTCCTTTTATGTGTTTTGTGTCTTTAAGTGCCAGTCTGTTGTAATCTTCATCCTGCGGTCAAAAGATAAGTTGCAATTTTTGTAAAATAAATTTAATCAATTGCCATGCAATGTACTTGCAGGATATTATTTTACTCTGTCAATGGTATTGATATTGTTTGTGTGTCCATGTTTCACTTCCTCCACACAACGTGATTTTATTGTTTTGCATGCACTGATTAACTTCTCACACTAAGTCCCTAACTGCATGATTACATGATCGTGCTGATTAGAAAACAGAGGTATCTGGATATTACATGATTGTGCTGATTAAAAAACAGGGGTATCTGGATAATACATGATTGTGCTGATTAGAAAACAGGGGTATCTGGATAATAACTTCTGACACTGAGGAAAATCACATTAATGGGCAGACAGAACCACTTCTTCATTTTTATGGGACCAACATGAATGACTTCCCTTTCTCTGCCACCAGTTAACCTCAGGGATTCATCAGTATGAGCCCTCTGGTAGTCCACAAAAACCACCACCTCTGACATTAGAGGAAAGCCTTAAGTACTTTCCCAGCTCAGGTCATCATCCGGCCTCCAGCTAACTGATTACCTTGTAGCTCGGACTCAGCCCAACCCAGCTCCTCTCAACGGACACTGTCATCTGCTAATAGCCTCAGGCTCACGGTTCAGCAGTACACTACTGGTACACACTTTTGTGCTCTTTCTGACATGATGCTGAATGAAGCCGAACAGCAAGATCTGCAGTTGCTCTTTATACTGGGTTACCTGTCTATCCTTCTGCCTTTGCCCAAGGCAACTGAATAGCCCGTCAAGGCTGTGGTGAGGTCGACTGTACGTAACATTGTGACATCATCACACTGGAGCTGAGTCTATTAGCAACGCTGGAATGTGCCATTGCCAGACATTACCAAGTAATGTCATAAATAAATAAATAAATAAATAAATAAATAAATAAATAAATAAATAAATAAATAAATAAATAAATATGTCACCCTGGTATGATTCAATGTGATTAGCTGAGATATGTGGTTTTGGGGGGTGGGCATCTAGCGCTTCAGGTGCATGTCATACGAAAAATAGAAGAAGAAAAAAATACCATAAATCAATACATGCAATAGTATCAAATAAAATGATCCAACCAAAGAATTTCATTCTACAGCTTACATCAAAATAGCACGTCTATTTTGCAGTTTGATGTGTCTTCAGAATAGTTTGAATAAGAAACCTCTTATAGTTTCTCGTTTCATTTGTTTTCAATTATAAAACGTTACCTATCACGTGACAGTCCAGAACCGCTATATTCGCTCCACGACCGCAGTGCATCTTTCCGCTACTCTGCTGTACCAGTCCGTTAGCCAATGAGAAAGCGCCCTGTTGGCCATCCATGGGTTCCCGACATCCACTTGTCACAACGCTACGTCAGCAGAGAACCTGAAAGATGGCGGTGTCCATAGAACAGATGAGTGCCGCTTTATGTTTAGTAATATTAACTTTGGTACTTCATCCTGCTAATTGTGATGTCGCCACGGGCGTTATAGACACAGCAGGAGAAGCGCCCCATCGCCGTTTTGAATACAAATACAGTTTCAAAGGACCGCATCTCACCCAAAGTGACGGCAGTATTCCTTTTTGGGTACACACTGGAAGTAAGTCAGTTTAGCTAACAAGTTAAATGTTACGTCTGTTACCTACAGACGTATAAAAGCGATCCGATTGTTGGACTGACTGATCTTCGGTTCTTCGTTGATTTGAGCTAGTTTGCTAGCTAGCCTTTTTGTTTCACTTGCCAGGTGTCATGCCATGTCATCGTTTGCTCACATGTGTATCTATTAAAATGGATAGCTAGCTAGCCAGCCAGCCAGCTAAATGTCACTACTCAGATAGCTAACGTAGCTACATTTGCTTTCGAACTTGACTATAACGTCAGGTAACTCACGTTAGCTAATCTATATCTAACGTCAACCTTGTCCCAGCAAACTGTTTTGCAGGAGCACTACATTTGTTTATCAGATACATATTGAGAAAAACTGGATAATCCAGTTTGGTTGCCAGACTAATGACTATCACTGCAGAGATTATACATTCAATCAAGTCTAGTTAGCTCGAGCAGTATTGGGTTGACATCTGAGTAACTTCAGTTTTCTTACAGTACTAGTTAACACGTTCACTGACGTTAGCCTTATAGATAAGTCGCCTGTGTTCATTTGTTTTGTAAACTAACGACTGTCAGTAGTTCTGCAGGTTATTTATAGGCTACTAATCAGCGGCCATTCCCTGCAATTCAAACTAATGTTACCCTAGTTTCATTACAGGGAAGGAAGTGGTTTAGCTAATGTTTGATATTTAAATTAAGGTAGCTAACTTACCTTCTAAAATGCAACGTCTTTTTACTTCTTATGCAAATTGCGTTAGAGTTTGTACTTGGCTGGAAGCATGTAGTTAATATGTAGGCCTAACTTGTTATCGGCCAGACATTAAATCTCATGCTTCGGGCGACAATCCTGGCAAATAGTGAACTATTGTTGCTACATGTAGTTTATACATTAGCGAAGGTGATTGATTTCAAGTGTATGAATGCTCATTAGTAAATGTCTGTACCTGTTGAAGCGGTCTGTTCAGTGGTGATACAATATCAGCCATATTACACAAATGTTTCAGATCAGTTCCAACCAGCAGTGCAAAGTGCATAGGGGCCGGGCAACACACCCTTTTCTTGGCTGTAATGTGTAGTAGTTGTGGAAAGTGTTTAATGCAGGGATTTCAAACTCAAATCCTGGAGGTCTGCTCTCTCAGCTGGTTTTCGACGTGCTTCTGCACATCCGTGCTTAATTTAAGTCATTGATTGGGTAGAGTCTGCACAGGCCTAAATTGGCTTGCAAGGGGGAAAAAAAGCCAGCAGAGGCTGTGGTCCTTTAAGACAGCATTTTGAAACCCCTGCTGTAATGCATTGGGTCATACAGTATGCCACCTTTGCCCTGGAATGCAGTCGTTGATATTTTGTATTCAAATGTTTAAAGTAGGTTAAACATTTGAACTTTTCAAAAACATGATATACACTTTGGACACAGTTTCTTACTAGCATTTATAGTAAATTGTTCTTATGGGTTGTAGACCTAAAAAGCCTTTGCGGGAAGTTTCACAGCAACAGATCATTTTGGAAAAAATCCCTGCACGTCAGAACAAGTTCAATCATTTAATCGTACTTCTTTCAATACTCAGTTCTGCACCAAGTGCTGGCTAGTTGCTGTAACAGCAGAATGAGTAGACTCAGCACTGTGGATCTTGATACCACACACTGATAGGAAATTGTGTCAACCTGCCTGAACAGCATTGGGTTCATATCTGCCTGAATGCTGCTTACTTTCTTATCTGCATACATGGGGACAGTGAAAAATGATCAGTGTTGTGCATTGTATAGTAGAGTCTTTCAATAGTATATTATATAGAGTGCACAGAGAGGGGGCAAACAGGAAATGACCATTTCCGCTGTGGAAGGAATACATGTTGCACCCCAAAGAGACAAGGTCAGCACGCACAAGATGGAGAAAAAGTAATAATGGACATCTCACCAAACTAGCCGGGGGGGATAATTAATTTAAAATATTGAATCGGTCTGACAGTGAGCAAGCTGATATAGCAAGCAGGTTTGCAGTTTGCTGAAACTTAGAGAAAAATTTAAAAAAAACTCTCACTTTCCAGATGCCATTCCCAGTGCAGATCAGATCCGCATCACTCCCTCCCTCAGGAGCCAGAAGGGCTCTGTGTGGACAAAGAACACCGTGAACTTTGAGAACTGGGAAGCGGAGGTGACGTTCCGCGTGTCTGGGCGTGGCCGGACGGGAGCAGACGGACTGGTGAGGAACCCCTTTTAGTCTGCACTTGTCTGTCTCAACTCCTAGCTTGATGCTAGGGATGGGCCAAGATTGTCAATGTTTGAGTACCTGAGGGAATTTGGTGAAGTACTTGAGTACTGATTTGCATTTGGAATCTGCCTGGGGGCGTGGGGGACTGATGACTAACTGTAAAAAAAAAAGCTCTGTACTGTTACTCACAGGTTGTTTAGCCTACTGTTGTCTAATACTATTGTCCATGTTTCAATAGTTAGCTAGCTTCACAAAATTTACACAGATTCACACTTTCAACAAGTTGATTAGATTTCTGACAAATGTCACCCTAGAACTGAATGGGACTAAACCTGCACATTGTTGCCTATACTGTGCAATACTATAATCTAACATTATTAGCCGTAAAACAACTAAATGCTAAAGCTACAGTGTAAAAATAAGCAACGAAACTCGACTTGCATTTTTTATCAAGGGGGCTCATTTTTTCCACATTTGCTACACATTTGAGCTTGAGCGGTCCTCTTAAGTAGTCAAGTATTCGTTACCCATCCCTAGTTGACATCCGTGTCCTCCAACAGGCGATCTGGTTCACATCAGGGCAAGGCCTGGAAGGCCCAGTCTATGGTGCAGCAGATTCTTGGAATGGTGTTGGAATATTTTTCGACTCTTTCGACAATGATGGAAAGGTTAGTGCAAAATGCACTGTTGTGTATAAATAAATAAATGCATGTCACATCAAATAAAAGTTCGGTGTATTAAATATTTTTTGGCTTGAACCAATTCTTCATTAGTGAAATCTATTTTTTTTTTTTAAAAACAGCAAGTACCTTGGTGATGAAATATTACCCATTGTAGAAATAAATTGGTTATGACAATTAATGTATTTCTTTTTAATTTTATTTTTTATTCCAGAAAAATAATCCTGCAATCTTGATTGTTGGAAACAATGGAAACCTTGTTTATGACCACCAAAAGTAAGCATTTAATGGTAACATCACCTTAATTGAAAAGTTTTTGATGTTCTTTTCTGATTTTGCCAAGAAAAGCCTCAAATTGGAGTGTGTTTCCACTTGTGTGTAACCCTGTGCTCTGTTTCTTATCTTATGCTAAAGTGTGAAGGTCACACTCGTTTTGTTGTTACTAGAAGAAGTACTGTTCATGGGCCTTGCATTGTTTAGTAGATTATTTCCCAAACGCTGAGGTCACGGTGTCCTTGGGGGAGGTTTTTTCTTTAGTTTAAAAATTGGTTCTCATCTTCCTCCAAGCTTGCTTATTAATTTCTATATATGTCTGCTGTGAAACATGAATGGGGATACTACAGGTTCACTGCAGTATTTTCAATTGCCAAAAATTTAGAACTAGCCCAACTGGCACAATTTAGACATTTTGGATATAATAGGAGACACAAAGGGACACCTGGGTACATAGATCTCAGTACTTATGCATATCACCTTCAGATATTGCACACTTGTGGTAAAGGAGTTTATGGTCCAAGACATGTATAGTTTTACCTGGTTTGTTTATGCAATCCAATTTATGTTTACCTAAAGTTTTTACTTTGTGTCATTTTCAAATCAGTTTGGTATGAATTGAATAAATTTGTGTTAGTATCTTTCTTTTCATTGTGCATATCTGCGCACTACAAAACATAAGGCACCAAGGTCTTGCAAAACTTATTTATCAGCCCATGTGCAGATAGTGCTCAAGTTAATAAATTGAATAGAAAAAGACTAAAGCAAACATTTCAAGGTCTATCTATGATCAG
Organism: Anguilla anguilla; assembly: GCF_013347855.1. NCBI lineage: Eukaryota > Metazoa > Chordata > Actinopteri > Anguilliformes > Anguillidae > Anguilla > Anguilla anguilla. The sequence goes on along the minus strand of NC_049214.1, from coordinate 20,180,147 downwards.
TGTCACTGAATTATGAATTCTTTTCTGCTCAGAATCTGATTTTTTTTTAGTGTGCAAACAGTGCTTTATTTTCATTGTTCAATTATTTAGCTCCACACAACTGCAGCAGTAACTCTGCTCCTTCTGTGATAAAATGTTTTCTTCAGTTAGGAATTGTTTATGGATGCATAAAATAATATTTGAAACTCTGATATAATATTTTTGAGATGTTAAAGAAAGGGCAGCTTCTTCCTATTTGAGTTGGTAAGCTGTGCTGATTTTTATTTATTGATTTTTAAAAAATCTTGCTCCTTCCTGCAGTGATGGTACAACCCAAGCCTTGGGAACATGTTTAAGGGACTTCCGAAACAAACCCTATCCTGTCCGGGCCAAAATGACATACTATAAGAAGTCATTGACGGTAAGATTTGTTTCTTAAACACGATATGTACATGTATGTATGTATGTATGTATATATGTGGAGGAATAAGCACTGCAGTCAGGACGAAAGAGTCACTGTCTTCTGTAAAACGGGAGATGCCCAGTGCACTTCAAGCCAGCTAAATAAAAGATGACTCGTTCAACAACCAGGACAGTCAAATTATAGAGGACTCCTGAAATATCAATTAATTGCAGTACTACCATGTAATACACATGTTGAAATGTATATGCTCTGAAATTTACTTTGGTGAGACTCAGAGGGCCATTAAACTCAGAATTGCTGATCACAAGTCCGCAACCCACAATATAAATATGGACTATGCAATCGCGTGGCATTATGCAGAAGCCAATCATTGTTCTGTTTCATCTTTAAACTTGTGCAGTATTGAAAGAGTAACTGTGTCATCCAGAGGCGGAGATATCATTTTGGATACACACTCTCCACAGTGTGGAACCTAATGGGCTAAATTAGTCTCTCAATCTTTCATGCTTTTTGTAATTTTAAGTTTGTGTCCAGCCTGTATTGACTCTACATTTTGTTTTTCATTATTTAAATTTTTGTTTTTTTCCCCATCTCTCTCTCTACCCCTTTCGATGTAAAAATGAATATGTCACTTGTTACAATAATTATTCTCAGCATGGTATATGCTGCAAGAAGTTAGTCTTTACACATGCACACCTTACTTTGTGTAATTAATGGGAGTGTATTTATACTCCTCTGGGTGTGGTCCTTGTATTTTCTTTGTTGACTCTGAGGATGCCACGTAGATGTCAAAACCTCAGTCTTTCTGGTTCATTAAACAGCGTCTTGCTCTGAGATCCAGCATTCCTTATTTCTGGCTAGTCCCTGAGAAGTTGTCCAGGTAAAGAGTCCTTGTCTATAGTATCACTATGTCTTCTTCCAGTTGCTAAATTCTAAACAATTACCATAACTTTACTAGCCCCACATACACACTGAAAGCTGCAGAATCAGACTTGTGCTATATTTAATTACCCAATTAAGGATGACATGAAGTTTTGTACGTATACAGTGGGCTCATGCATGTCAGTTTTTTTTTCAGCAAGCAAACTTCTGTCGCCAATTTAGAGTTTTTGTTTAGATGTTCATGAAGCTGAAGTAATCGGCACAACAGTAGGGTCATATTCCACACCAGTCCATCAAAGGACAGGATTATTCTTTGCTAATGTACTACATTATGCAAAATAGTCAGACCCGCCTTCCCCTCTCCCCCTCCCACCCACTGTAACCCCCACCTCAACTATCTGAGTGCGTCAAAATTCATTGTGGTTTTGCACGGTTGAAAATGAATCAAAACATTTATCAAGAAAAGAAAAGGACCAGGTTTGACATTGCAGATGTTTTCTTCAACCTTTAGGTTATGATCAATAATGGCTTCACCCCGGACAGAGATGACTTTGAATTCTGTGCAAAAGTGGACAACATGGTCATACCTGAGGAAGGATTCTTCGGCATCTCTGCTGCCACTGGAGGCCTAGCAGGTCAGTCGCCCACTTTGCGTGTCATGACCCTGGGTTAAAAAGAACGTGTTTGATGGAGGTTAATGCTTAGTCTCACTGAAATAACCAGCTCAACTGCCTTAATGAGACCTTTTGCAACGTTGTTTGTTTACTATTGTTTTATGCTTTCTTATTTCATAGATGATCATGACGTGCTCTCATTCTTGCTCTTCAGACTAACAGAGCCTGGACAACAGCAGGTATCTAATCCTCCTTGATATTTTCCTGCTGATTGTAAACTTGCAGATTATATTCACCACTGAAGGCAGTTAAGTCAGTTAATATTAGAGCTGGCGAGAGTTTTAAGGTACACATGTACCGTGCTTAAAATATTACACTTTTTGTGCTTTGAAGGACCCGGTTGAAGCTGAAATTCCAGAAGAGGACAAGGACAAGTATCGGGAAGAGTTTGAGAACTTCCAACAGGATCTGGACAAAAAGAAAGAGGATTTTCAGAAGGAGCATCCTGATGTGCAGGGAGAACCATGTATGTTAATTATCACAGGCACTATAATACTAGTGTAGTTTTTACTTTTTTTATTCTTCCTATTCTTTTTAATGTTTGGTATTATTTAATATCTTGTAATATTTTTGATTTTCTCACATTTTATCGTTTTTAAAACGTTCTAAGAAAATGTATTTTTGATAGATGAATACAGAACTGTGCAAAAGTCAGAGATCACCTTTTCATTTGAATTTCCAGTCAAATCATCCATTCAGTGCAAATCATGTTTTTCCAGTATCAGACAATTTCAGGAAGTGTATATTTAACAGGAAGTTACAGAAAAGCCTCCACCACTACATATAATGCCAAATCTTTCAGTATTTGTCCACTCTGATTGCTTGCCTGTATGCGAGTGTGAATGATTTTGTTTTCTGATGGTTTCTCCGTGCAGTGAATGACATTTATGAGACGGTGAACGACCGAGAGATCCGGCAGGTGTTTGAGGGGCAGAACCGGATCCACCTGGAGATCAAGCAGCTCCACCGGCAGCTGGCCATGATCCTGGACGAGCAGCGGCGCTACGTCTCCGTGGTGACGGAGGAGATCGCCAAGCAGCAGGCTCAAACTCCGCCTGCACAGGCACAGGTATGGGCTCAGGTGCCTCTGTGACAAGGCCTCAAAGAATAATCCGTAGAATAAAGTCTGAAATGGCACTACTGCCATATAAAGTCTCATGTTGACCAATATAACGTGTTGTCATTGTGTTGTTTCTGTTATTATTTTTCCATTTATGTTTCATTTTTTATTTTTTTTTTATTTTCATTTTGTAATTGCAAATGCTTGTGCATGCAGCATTGTGCATTGCAAACCATTGTGTGAAAAGTGCTATATATATAATTGATCTATTATTATTATTATTATTATTATTATTAATAATAATAATAATAACTAACTTTTACATGTTTCTAGGCACCCAGTCTTGAATTGGACACCGTAATTGCTACGCAGCAGGAGGTGTTGAAGAATCTGAATGAGCTGAGGTGAGAACCCAAATCACACCCAGTTGTTTTGTTGTGTGCCCTTTTCTCACGTGTCTGCCATTTCAAACTCCAAAACAACAAAGCAGTTTATGCGCAGGGTAGTAAATATATACATCTCAAATATGAATCTTTTCATTTTCATGGAATATTCTGTTTATCGAGGTGTTCCAGCAGAATAATCTTCCCTGATATATTTTTATATTATGCTTTTTCAATTTTGTCACCCTTGTTAAATCCCCCCAACATCTTGATTCCTAATACCAGTGGCTTGCCATTGCCCTGGCAACCCCCGGGTGGGATGGCCACGTCTTACCCCCTATGATCTCTTCCCAAAAGCATATTTCATATTTGTCATTGTTTGCTGACAGGATTGCTCGTAGGATGAGAATAAGCACTTGAAGAGCTAGATAGTCAGTGCTTCACAGGTCTATTTTATTATGGCAGTTCATGGTAATAAGTCTTCCATAACATATATGCATGTCGAAAAATGTATATAGTATTTAAGAGATCACATTTAAACACATTGATATTGTGAACTGATGTAGAATATTTAAGGGTCATATTTGGAAAAAAAATTATTTTTGGCCTACATTCTAAGCATTCTTTTCCATTTTGTTTACACTACACATCAATGTGTATATTGTAGAGTGTATCTTTCCATTTGATATCTTTGCAGTTTTTCCTAAGATTTTTGAATAATACAGATTAAGAATCAAGCATTAACTGTCTGCATGGTGTGAGCTCTGTTTGATCCGGCAATTGAAATTAAGATCTTGTCATGCTTCTTGGTTAAGCCTGCTTAAAATGTGAAATATTTGGTACCAGTTGACAATAACATATTTTTCTTTGTTCATTTGTCAGAGCTATTTTGAAGGAAGTTAGTGATGTGTTTTGTTGTAACTAAACAAATCAGATGGGAGATTAGATCCCAAAATATACCTTGAAGTTAGGAATTATTATATTGATTTTGATCACAATAATATCTTAAACCAACTATTAAGGTTGCATTCTGTGTTTTTGTCATATTGTTTGTACATTTTACCTGGTACTTTATGATATTTGCACATATTTGAGATGGATTCACTGAGCTATCTTGTCTCTATACACCTGTGAAATCTACCTGACTGTTTTTGAACTGCCATTGTGAAGCATCTAAAATGGTGGTGATGTATGTGCCTTCACCCATTAATTGCATAGTACTGTACATGAAATTCACCATGTGCATTTTAAAATTTATATAAAACAGGCTTTTGGTCAGTCTGAAATATCTGATTTGAATCCACGGATGGTCTGTGGAACCTGATATCGCGCTTTACTGTAGCATGTTGAACTTTGTCTTTTAAGGAGATGACACTGGACATGTATGAGGAACCTATAAAAGGATTTTAAATGACATGGTTAATGCTGCATTATTCTTGAATGCTGCACTAAGACGGATCCTGAGGCCTTGCTTTAGATTCAAGGACTTCCTTGATATTCGAGACCTCATGTAGTGGACATCAGGTCAAATTCTTTATTTTGTGACTAATATCACATGCCCTGACACAAATAGTACCTATGTTTTCCCAAAAGGACATTCCATTTATATACATCAAATCCATAAAGAGTTTGGCTTGGCATAAGTTAGGTCAAAATAGTGTTCACTGTGTGAACTGAACTGTGCTCTTGGCTAGAAATAGCTGTACAAAATGAGTATCGTATCTTATTGAACCTGTGTTTTGTAGTTGTCCGTGACCATGAAATGCCTTTTTGTACGTCACTTTGGATAAAAGCGTCTGCCAAATAAATGTAATGTAAAGAGATTAATTTTTATTTGAACTTATTCACCTCTTTTTGCATGTGTAAATATAAATGCATGAGGGATTAAAAAGGCATGTGAACCCATGATACTGTAGTAATAATTTCACTTGATTGCATCACGCTAAAAGCTGAGACCATTATAATTAAGCAAACATCTGCTCCATAATTGATCCCTGATTTAGCATTAGCAATCTAATTGGAATTTGTTTTGTGGAAACAGTATATCCACAAGCATAAGGCATTAGGTTGGTAATACACCTGGTAAAGATCGTTGGCACTGTTATCCTTATAGGTTATTGGCACACAAATTGTGTTGACCACCATATATATAAAAAATACCCAAAAATAACCAATATTTTAAAAATCATATAATTTATCATCACATCTTGGTTCCTTAAGAGCTTAAGCAGGCTTAAGCTCAAATGAGTTATTTCTCTTGGATGAAGATTATACGCATGTTTTAATAAATGTTCACTTAGTTTTTTAAAGGAGATTTATTTCTGATTTGGTCATTTGTTTCCTCTGGTGAAAACAGATAGATTGTATTTAGGTCTTGCACACATCTCTAGGAATACATGCTCTTGGAGTTACACAGTGACTGTGCAGCAGGCAAGAACAGCAGCATCATAAGGGCTCTGAATCCGTAAAGGATTACAGCCCAGGTTGTAAATATACCCTACGTATGCAGGAGAACATGGGCCACGTCTGATTGCTGTCTTGTTATTGCACTTAACCCAAGGAATTGGTACTATATCCTTCCAATGGGTTTCATTTGTCCCAAGTCTTTTCATTTTATTTTAATCATCTTGGATTTCTAAAGGTGATTGGGGGAGGGGGTTAGTCTCCTGCCTGTAGTAATTACGGTCTAAGAAATTGAAATTTAATCTGAAACATGATCTTAATTTCAAGATGTGCTTTTTATTAAAAGGGTTGAATCTTTCTCCCTGGCTTACTACTACTGTGGGACTAGCATGCATCCCATAGACTTGTACATTGTTTTGATTGTGCATTTTTTTGGGCAGTGTTTCTTTGATAAGTGTCTCTTCTTGAGATTTTAAAATTACAATTTGACTTTATAATCTGATCCTTTTTTTCTGTTCTTAGTGCAGCTGGCCATTTTTTCTTCAGGGAAAATCACACTTTTATGTTAAACGGAAGATTGCTTCTTTCTTCTCATTTTAAAAACTCATTGTAAGGTAGGGATGTGGTTTAATCACGAAACACTAACAAAAATGCTAAGCGTCCAGGACAATCTCCAAACAATTACATGCATTTTTTAGCACCCATTTTATTAAAACACTTTATAACCATTTTCTTTTACAATGTCTTTACTGTGATTGTCAATATTATATAGTGTACTTAATTTGAAAGTAGTTTCAAATAGGTTTTAAATATTTACACATCGGTACATGTTTTCTTGAACAGATGGCACAACTGAAACAATTCAGGATTCTCTAGATTATTGTATACAGTAATTCAAATTGATCAAAATCACTATGATTAATGCATTACTAGATGGGATTAATAATCACAGTGCACGAGGAGTATGTTTATGTAATCTTCTGTACAAATATAGAGGTGAGTTTACATGACACTGCAGTGGTATGAGTGGTATCGGTTAAAAAAAGCACGTTGAGGAAAATGTCTGGAGAATCGATACATTTCAGTCATTCCCAATGAATGCAGTCGTTTTATTTTGCGTTATTTCTTCCTGAAAAATAATACATGCTTTGACCCCTTGGGTATGAAAGGATCAGAATATAATCAGATACAAACGTGATGTAAAGATTATAAATAGAACGCCCTGATTATTGGGTTAAATTGTCTTTCCTTCTTCATCCACTAGTGGTGAGCCATCATTTCCAGTATTCCAAGATGAGCGCATGTGGGTCCGCATTGCAACGGAGCTGCTTGTCTTTGGTTAATCCCGGTGGTTCTGCCCACTTGTCAATCTTTGGCGAAGTCTAAGCCAAAGAACAACTTGGTGTGCTATCCTGCAATCTTGACATTTTAAGTTACAGACAAATATCACTTACAGTTCTGTCTTATGATTTCACGGTGCCATCGAGCCTCAGATTTTTAGGGTGCGTCATTTGACATTTTTGATTTGCCCTTTGTAATGGGCCCAGCGTGAGCTGTGCTCCATGTTTGAGTATGCTTTAGCCATTCATCTGAAGTGTCTTACAATAGCAATGCAGGAAAAATAAGTTGGTGTTATTGGCTGGAAAAGCCCACCCTGGTCTCACTCTTTAATCCTGTTAAGTGGTGTGCACTGTGTTCTTGAAAAACGTCTCAAGGGTTTAAAAGGGATAAAGTCTGGTGTCAGTGGAACTCACCGTTCCGTTTGGGGGTACCCTACATAACTAGACTTGCTATTTAAGCCTGTTTCCCTAAGAAACGGAATTAATTCTGATTCTAAAAATAAGTGCCATTTTTTTAGGAAGGTTAACGTGGTTTGCCCAGGCAACCAGAAGAGTCAAATTTTGTTTGTATAAAGACATAAAAAGGTTTTTTTGTCAGTGACTACATTGGGGGATATGGAGGTAAAGGTCACAGCCCCCTTGTGTCATAAAACAATATTCCATTTCTTGATGATGTTTCTTTTCAAAGTTTACTTGTTTAAATGATTAATTATTATGCTTTTTTATTTTTATTTTTCAATTTCAGGGATTCATTCTCTGAAACATTGAGACAAGTGGCCTCTGTCCAGCAGCAGGGGAACGCTGCCGGGGCCTATGATTCTGTTCAGCACTTCAACGACATCAAGGAGCACCTGCATGTGGTCAAGAGAAGCGTTGAGCACCTAGTCCAGCGCGATGTGGTGAGGGGCTCACTACTAAAAACCTGTCCAGTGCACACATTAGCATATTCAGCCCAGTACACTGTAGCCTTCTGATACAGCATATTTCCATGTTTTACTGATAGACTTTATATATTTGTGTACATTTACACTAAATTCCCCTACAGACAAAAGTCAACTTGTTAAGAAGAACGAAATGTTACTCTGAAAGTTATCCTCCATTTCTCTCACAGCTAGTCATCATTATTTTTTGTACCCTGTAAGTCTGGGGTCTGCAACCGTGGTCCTGAAGAGCCACAAGCTCTGCTGGCTTTTGTTTTCACCTTAAAATCAGCACCCAGTTCAGACTCAAGACCAGGTGAAGTTAACTATGTCATCAACTTCTCTGATTTCTTAAATGCACCAGTACCAATGAAAACCTGCAGAGCCACCGGCTCCCCAGGACCAGGGATGCCGACCCCTGCTGTAAGCCGTGGTTATGGTTGTCGTGGATACCGTGTGTGTCCCTCTACTGTTCACTCACAGGGTGAACTTGCCCTTTAACGATGACAAACAACTGTCACAGACTGCACCCAAAGGGTTGCATTAACAGCAGACGGAAAGCCAGATTACTAATGTTTTTCCATTTCTGTTTGAAAGCTGTTTAGGCCATGGAGGTTTAGTCTCTGTATTACAGTACATCTGATTTCCTGCATTTTACACATGGCCTCTTAAGCATCCTATTCACACAACATAATTTACTTGGATTCTCAATCTTAGCTCATTGTTAGTTGAGTGAACAGGAGGCAAATTTGATCTGAAAGTTGTGTTCAGTTATTCAGCTGTCCTCGCCTACCCGTTGTCTTCCGTACCTGAGTCCACAGGTATTATTGTGTTTCTGATGTCTGCCTGGTGATTTGTGTTCAGGGTCCAGGTGAAAAGGTGAAATGCCCTGACCCGCCCCCCATGCCAGCCTGTCTGTCCACTCCCCATTTCCTGATCTTCGCTGCAGTACAGTCAGTCTTATTCATCGGCTACATGATGTACAGGTGGGTGTCGTGCACTGCAAACCCATAGGTGTGGGTGCTTTACTCGTATTCATTCATCTCTAACGCATTACTGTGACACTATTATGTTGACTACTCCCATAATCAGTAGATTTTTGTAGTGCTCTTGTACCCTGTGTATATACAGTATGCTTTCACAATGCACTGAGGAGGATGCTTTTGGTTAATGAACTGGTAGTCACTGTAAAAATAGTCAAATTCACATGACAACATAAATTGAAGGAAATTAGGAATTCATGAATGAGTTTTAAAGAGGAGCGAAGTGAAAGGGCATACAATTTGGGCATAAAGACTCAAGACAGAAACTGTAGAACTTGGCTAAAACATCTTCTTTCACCTCTGGCATGTGGGGACATACCAGTCAGGGTACCATGGGATAGGACAGACCTTGGCTTAGGATGGTGATGGTCATGTATATGATATCAAGTAAATGCTAACTATATTGCTTCTAAATGGCCAATGTGGTGTAAAAGTTATTTTTGTGGATTACTGTGCATATAAATGTATTTAACTGACTCTCTATCCCACATATTTTTAGAAGTCAACAAGAAGCAGCAGCAAAAAAGTTCTTTTGATGAAAACTGCTCCCAAGTGGAAGGTATAACAAAATTTGTAAATGAGGTAATTTGTAAAATCTTGTTTTGTTAATTTCTGGTCTGTTTCAAAATTGTAAATTATTGTACTTGAAAACAAGTCTTGAGTTTGTTTGTTTTTTTTTTTTTTCAGATTTTTAATTTGATCCTAGATGTACAGATTGTGAATGAATATTTGCTTTGATTAGGCTTTTGTGAAATTGTTGGTCAAATATTCCAAAATGATGTAAAATATCCTTCTCTTGTATTAAGCCAATAATATTTGGATTTCAGGCAGGGTCATGAAAAGGTGTCTCAATTAAACCATGTCAGTCATTGTCCTGGCAGCTTTGGAAACTGTGGTATTATGTAGTATTAATGCTGAATCATTGTAAAGATGGAACTCTCAAATGTATTTTTTTAGTATTTTAATCCACCAAAATCTGATTTTTTAATCATCAAGTGATTATTATAAAAAGAAACTGCAACATAGCTAGGTGTTTATGTGAGACAGATCTGTTTACTTTGTTTTCTTTTTTTGTTATTATATTGGCTTTACCTTTTCTGCAAATCTTTCATCTTTAAGTAAGCCCCTTCCAACTAAGGAGTTGCTCAGTGGCCTAGACTCATTCATCATTTGTCCTTACAACAAATCCAACCTTGACTTGCAATTGTGTTCAAGTGTTTGCTTAACTTGCAAAACATGTATTAGTAAGTTCAAATTAAGGGCAGATGGTGGTCAAATACAGGTTTACATCTTGTTTTCGGCATATTACTACTTTTCTGTAATTGCAGAATTGATGACAGACTTTTGAAATTTATCTTTAAGTTTTCAAACAGAATTGGGTCATTCAAATGGGAGAAGGACATAATATTCTGGACTGTATGTAATGCCATATGTCAAAATGCATGGCAACTGCAGTAATGTGGCTGAAATGTAAAGCACAGTTGAATAAAATAAGAGGGGTGTACAGACCAATCGACACTTATCCACACTATACAAAAGGCATTTTTTTTTTTTTGCTGCGAGGTGTCTGTAGAACGCTTCTGCATGATTATTTAATCTATTTATTTTTTTTCAAATTTAACTTCCCTTTCTTCTCTTCTCAATTTGTCATCACCAAATGTGCCTGGAGAGTCACGTCTGTGTTGTCTGCACACACACACACACACACACACACACACACACAGCACTGCGGTCGAAGCTGTGCTCTTTTCCATACCATCACCAGCAAGTCAGTGACTATTTATAACTCCCCAGGTCACACCGAATACAGCAGAGCTGCCGCCAATCAAAGGAGAGGCGTGCCTCACACTGACCACGCCCGGTTGTCTGTGGGAACTAGTGCAGCAGTAACCTGAGAAAGCTGGCCAACAGAAAACCGCCAACCGCTAGCCGAAGGCCAGATATCTTGCATTTGTAGCCTCCCATGGATGGCCCCTATAGCCCAGGTTTTAACCCCATTGGCTAAGCCATATGGCCCAACTTGGGCTCGTGGCAAGCACTGGAAATCTCGGAGGCCATGAAATCACGCAAAAAATCTGCTTTGGCTTTCATTTTTCAAGATCTGTGGAGAAGCAGCTAGGGGGTCATGAGATTGCAGCTCTACCTCTCGACGTTTGTGACCCAGAGAGAACAACTACAGCTTAATTTCAAGTTCAGTAAATATGTTCAGTATTATGCAGAAAGCTGTGGCAATAAACATTCTTCCAATTTACGATTCCTTTTGCTTTTAGTATAGGCAGAATGCCTCTGGATTTTAAATAGTTGTTGTATTTATGACATAAATCAGACGTTTGGAATTAAGAAAACAAAGATTATACATAAGATATGGTAAAGATTTTTAAAAAATTTATAAACATCCAAAAAAAGTTTTTTAATGGAATTGGCCCTTTTGCCAAACAGTTTATCAGCAGTAAAATAATCATGTTACCATTTTACTGTATGTTACAGCTATGCTGGTGTCTTTCATCTTGCGAATTTTGTCTTTGAGAGAAGGTTTGCTTCTGTCAAGTATTTCACTGGTGAAACAACACATTTGCTTTATAATGTTTTACGTTTTTCAAGCTCTTACAGAAAGGTTAGTTGAATATATACTGCCATTACGTCTTACCAAATCTATTTTCAGTGAGATCTGTGACATTATAAATGGCACCTTGCTTATGTTTTGGCTACCCTTTATAAATGCGGCACATTTGGGGGCAGAACTTTAAGTTGAAATAAACTTAAATAAATAAATGAATCTTTTCCTGGGTGATTTTATATATTGTGCCTCTGTCATTTTTGTCGCTTTTTAACCCTTTTTTAACCATCTGTGCTTTCCCCCTGTTCAAATCAAGACACATCATGCAATTCTATATACATAAATGCTATGCAAAATATATTTCCCCATATATTCAGTGTTGCATCCCTATCTTCCTTTCAAAAAAGCTCCCCAATGTGGCTTATGATAATGAGCTTCGCATGGGAGTGCTGTAATATGTAAATTATGGTTACTTCAAAACCAGTTCCTGTCTTTTGCCCTAACATTTTAAGATGCCTAAGAATGACATCCAGTGTCAAACAATGGCTTTGAGACAGATTTGAGACAAGCGGTCAATGTCATGATTAAGCCACTGAATGCACTGCCAGTCTGTGGGGCCTGAATTAGACCAACAGTGTATTCAGTGGCTTCATTACATTGAGTGCTTGGACTGTAATTCCTGCTTGAAGCTATATTTCTTGCTTATTATCTTTGCAGTTATGCTTCTTCAAAAGAATAGCTTTGAAGTCTTTTTTCAAATATATGCCCAACCCAATTTAAAATTGTCACACGAACCACCAGAATTGGCCCAAAAACTATATCCTATAACTGGTTTCAGAATATGATCCTTAATATATTCAAATGTAAACATGAGAATTTCAGAACTACTTGTTCTCAAAATTTCCAATGATAGCTGTCTTGTTCCAGTTTTTGGCCTGAGATTTCAAATGTTTATATGAAAACCTAAATATGTTCAGTCAGATTACACATGCAAGTTTTTCACACAAGACAATCCATGAGAAAGTCATTCTGGGCACAAGCAAAATTTATTGAGTGTCTGTAGTACTACAATTGAACAGCAGAAAATGAGGTAAGAATCCCAGCTCAAGATTGCCTTGGCCTTGGTGGGTTGCCTTGGCTAACTTCCTGAAGTGACCATTTAAAAATGGCCCTGGAGGAGACTAATATGCCCTTGACAGATCTACATCTAGCAAGTCTTACGGTACGAGGCGTGACGTGACATCATTCTTACTGTCTCCACGGTTGCTGTGTGGATTTCTGTCACATTCAGAGCCGGTCTTAGAACCCCACCCAAAGCCAAAGCCCTCCCATTAGTAAAATTAAAGCCTGTTGTGTTTTAATCTCTCAATAAATCTCTCTTCCCATCTCACACTCACGTTCACTCTCCTCAAACGAGAGGATTACACAGAGAGGCAGGGGGAAATGCCAGCACATCTGTCACTCCCACGTCCCTTGTCATACGAGCGGAACAGCAGGTTGGTTGGATGTTTGTTTTTCATACTTCATACTGTTCAATGGTAGGAAGGAGCTTTGCAGCAGCCGAGTTCCCGAAAAGTAATCATGGCAGATACAAGATATAATCTGCAGTAGGACCCAACGGAGGATTAAAAAGTCTTTTTTAAATATGATTAGTTAACTCGGCACAATTGTGACAGCATCTTCATCGGGTTTTTTAAAAAGCCGATTCTTTATCAGTTTATTTATAAGCCAATTATTTATTTACCTCTGATCCACTGTTAATAGGCTGCGTGCAATATGATTATCGCTGCTTATTACCGTCTGATTAATGCAGATTTGAAGTTGAGGGATCCCAAGCCATGACAGAATAGCGTGGCGAGGAAGAAAGGAAGAAACAAGGATGAAAAGAACACACTTGGACCATCCTTGGTTTCACTCCTCTAATTGTCTGTCCGTTCTCCAGCGCTTTCATTGTGTTTGTTGTGCTTTTTCCCATGTTCCCCTGACAATGGAACGGCAGCACTGTGAAAGCATAATGAATTCCCTCTTGCTTTAAGTGTTTTAACCTTGATCTAGGAATGTCAGACCACCTCTTAACACTGTCACACGGCACTAATACAACGTAATCACCTTAGGTGCTAGACAGAAGTTTCTGCTGCTATTTTTGAGGGCCTTGTCATAACTATGGCAATAATGAAATTATCGGAGGCCACAAATTTTAACTAATATAATTAAAACTATACTAAGCGTCATTTCCAGGAAGTATTTTAAGCATCTAATAAAAAAAATTCTTAGAATTTCATTTCAGTATTAGGCACTGGATGTGACTGTACATTTTGCTGTGTGAATTCACCTGAAAGAAAATTGCAGTTATTTCGTGATTGTATTGACGCAATTCCCACCTTTAACTGTTGTAACTTAAATGTTAGTAGTATTTTTATAACATTTGGGCAAGAATTTCACAATTTATATTCACCTTAGCGACAGACTATATACGTCTAAGCCAAGTACCTCTACCACTACTGTATATACAGAGCTGGGGTGGACCATTTAAAGTGATGTATTGCTTCAAAATTTGCATTTGTTTCCCTAATTTTGTCAGTCAAAGCGGGCCAGTGATTCTTACAGTAGAAGTGCACTCGTCCAACATCAACAAGATAAACTGAGTCTGATAATCCTGCACTTCTCTCTCTGGCTCAGGGGTATAAATATAAATCTCTGCGAGATACTCCCGTGGCACAACGGGCCCGCCTCTTCCAAAGTAATCAGATTAGCGTCATTTCGGTGGATGCAATATTCGTACGAGAAAAGGCGGGGAACAAAATCAAACCTAGAAAAGCAACAAAAAAAAAATTTATTCTTTGTCAACTTTGTTGGTCAACAAAATTTATAGGTCAAGTTTGGTCAAGAGATAATCAATATGGAACAATTAAATGTAGTTTCTATTTAAACAAACATAAACCATCTGCCTCCTAGAGCACTAGAGCTAGAGGTTTAATCCAGATTACGACTGTGGCATAGCTGCTGCCGTTTTTTTTTTTTTTTTTTTCCTTTTGGCCTCTGTTGTCTGCTGTCAGAGTGCCCTTGACTACGCAGCCAGGCAGCCGGCTTGTTAGACAGGCTCTCATTGGGTTTTCGCTGCTCGGACACCAATCCAGGGGCGCAAGAGAAAAAACGGGCGTTTTTCTTTTTTTTTTCACCAAAAACATTTTTGATATAAAAGTGAGGTGGACCCTTGAGGCGCGATGTCTTTCTTCCTGAAGAGTATGGTCAGCAACCAGGTGAAGAACCTGGGTCTCGGCGGAGAGGAGAAGAGCGAGGACGCCGCCCCGGCTGACCCCGCCGCCGCCGCCGGAATGACTCGGGAGGAGTACGAGGAGTACCAGAAGCAGCTGGTGGAGGAGAAGTAAGTCACCAGCCTGTCCATTTGTCACAAAATGGAGGTGGGAGGGTACAGCAGAATATAGAAAGTATAACGATAGAGAGCTCTGTTTTTGGAGCTTTACTTTGAACATTGTAACTGACTTGCAAACACATCACATAAAACCCTTTCTAGTGAAAGAGTTCATTAGACAGGTACTCCAGTGAAATTTATTTTTATTTTTTTTATTTTTTCCAGGCGTTTAGGCCAATATTCAATGGTCTGTTTGGTGTTATTTTATTTTATGGCTACTGCTGGGTCTAGTTTTAACAGCTCAGTTTTTCACTCCACAATATAATTTCTTTTGTTTTTCATCTCAAGGTCACGATACAGCCATTGTGCCCAAGCACAAATTAATCACAGGGAATTCACAAAGCTCCATTTGTCGTTTTTTCAGCAGAGAATTCTGCCTTCAGAAAAGCATTCCTATCCCTTAATCTTCCACCACGGTGGTGCATTTTTGGTTTTGGGATTTGCAAGACTAGACTATTTAATCCAAGCAGCGCTGACGTAGTTGTGGGAACAAGCAGCAGCGATAGCAGGTATTTATGACTGGGGAACCTGATGTGATAATGCTGCTGCGTGCTCTGGAGGTCCAGAAAACCTTTGACATGACATCTGCCATGCCCTGAGATCAGCCAAGCAGCAAGCACCGTGGATCACGCAAACATGTCTGATATTACGCCTCTCAGCCTCATATTAACAGCCAGTCAACTCAGACGGAAAAGACAAAGCCCGGGGATTGTTGCATTGATCATTAATCTATTTATTTATTTTGGTCCAGCAGGCATTTGTATACTTGAGTTCAGTTTAAATGTGTGAATAAAAATAATTAGAAAGTCATTATTAGAAAGTCACCTTTTCATAATTATTGCACTGTGACTACAGAAAATATATATATTTATTATTTAATACAATCAGTAATAAGCACATTAAAAGGTATTACATAACACACAGTAATATCAGTACTGTGCCGTTAGTGGACCAGTAGGATATATATTTTTCTACATACTCTATTAAAAACCCAAACCTTGGATCAGTAATGGGGATTAAACTTGCCAGTGGAAACAGGGATCCAGGTGAGATGTAAAATGGAAGTCCTGACAAGTCCTTAAGAATTTCATGGTACTTCTCACAAAGAGCAAGAGTGTTAACCGGAGCGTTTTTGCCTAATCTCTAATCTGTTCCTGTCAATCTTATCCTCAAGTTTAATTGGTTAAAAATGTATGCCCCTCCACTGAGAGTTCTAGCACAAAATGGCTGCCATGCATTACACGCTGGCAGCTTATCAGGTGCTACCCCTCTCAATTACAGTAATACTGTTTTTATAGATCTTTGAATGAACTTAGCAGTGTAAAAATTAAACGGCATATCAAATACTATATTATATTGTCTATTAATTTAAATCAAAATAGACTGATTTATTCTTGCTTTGATAAGATGTGTCTAAGGTGTCACTTAAGGCCAAGAATGTAACACTTCGAAGAGGCAGCCAGTTATGGTCAAAAGACTCAAATTGTCCACATCCATGAATTGTCATAATTTTAATATCCAATATGATTTCTGTCAAGCAAGCAAACACAATGCCTTCTGGTAGTGTCAACGGCAAGTCATACTTAGAGACACAATAAGATTACACTGGCTGAGCCTCCTAAGTTTTTTATCCATGCTTATGTCCGAACCAAAAAGGTTCATGCAATTTATGGAGTCAAATTCCATGGAGCTAGGAGAAAAAGTCATGGTTGTGATTTATTATATTGGAAGTAGATATGAGGGGATCACTTTGTCACAAAAAAAGTTAACACATTTTGCCAACAAAGTCCCTTCATGTGATGGCTGGAGACATATACTGCACCACACTGAAACTGTAAAACTGGTTATTTGTTTTGCTCCCCAGTGTACACACTATGGAGAATTATATTTTCCCCAAAAAGCCCAAATTAAGTAAAAAACTGGAAGATGTGCTATTACAAAAAACATCCATTACTGTCATCCATTGTAAGAATCACAATGTTCAAGTCAAAGGCAAGATGCATTGTTTATGTTAGTTAACAAGAATAGTGACGGCAAAAGCAGTAGCCTAAATATTATCGGTTAAAATCTCATGCATTTCAAAGAAAGCTATGGTGCTGGGTTTGTAGTGCTTATGCGGTGAGTTTAGTATCATTTTAAACGTTACAGGTCTGTTACTGAATGAGTTGTACATCTGGTGTCTGACGTATTAAAGCAGCAGTCACAGGAGGTAATGCAATCAAATCTCTTTTTCACATTCCAGGATGCAAAGAGATGCTGACTTCTTGCATAAGAAAGCTGAGAGGGCAACTTTAAGGACATGTTTAAGAGAAAAATACAGGCTCCCGAAGGTAAGTATAATATATATATATTTGTGCTGATCATTGTTCAACTTAAATGCCCTAGTTAAGAAGTTTACCCAGATGTCAGAGGTCTAATTTGCAAGAGCCAAAGGCTGTGTCTAACCCCCTTACAGTGTCCTGAGTTCAACTGCATACAGGAAGGAAAAGATACACAAGTAAGGTCAGAAGTTTAAAGCAAGAAAAAAATAAGGCTTCATACTAAGGACTTGCAGGTCCCACATGCAAGTCCCATAGCGTATCCTGACCTTAAACTTGCATTTAGCACTTAGTGGAGGTGTCTGCATTAGCCATACCAAACCATACCATACCATACCATGCCATGCCATTAGCCATAACAAACTGGAAGCATTGAGTAGCATGGGAGGCAGAACCATGCCCATGTATTTGACTGACTACTACATTTCTAGCGAACTCAACAACGGAAGGAGTAGGGAAAAGTATTAGCACAGATGAGTTAGGCTGTTGACTTTAAACACAAACTGATAACGAGTGAATACTGATTGATTATATGGACTGTCCACACTAAAAGGTTTTTATTTTAATGTGATTAAATTATATTTTGATGCCATCATTTTTTCATTATGATGTCATATAGAGCATGCTCAGTTATATTAAACATTCCATTTAATGTAAATATTGGAAAATATCATTCAAATAGCAGTGAGTTTAGGGCTGTTCAATGTGGCTATGTCTACAACTTAGTCTGATAACCATTACAAGTGATATACTGTATGCCTGTATTCCCCACTGTGTGAACCCTGTATGGATCCAACAATGCAATCTATTAGCTTAACAATGGGGGGACAATTGCAACCAAGCAAGAGTTTGCAGTAGTACACATTCTGTAGAAGAACAATAGTTTGAGCCATTGGCAAGCCAACTGAAAACCCTACCTTGATGCTGTTGTATGCATACAGTATTTGGATATGTAATGTATTGCTTAACTCATTGGTACTGGTGCATTTCATTGAGATTCATGAGTAATATTCTTCCAAAAATGTTACTGTTTTTAGTAACTGAAGGAGGTTTTGCTTCTTTGTGTTAATTCATGCTTCATCTGTGTATGAAGTATATATTTTCATATGTGAACTATGTAATGTTATTGTTAAACAATAAAAATAATTACTTAAAAAAGACAAGTGTAAAAAAAAAAAAGTACAAAAATGCTTAAAATATGCTGTTCCTGTTATTCTGATTTTTATATAGTCTCCTAAAATGGATCTTTCAAACACAAAGAATTTAAGAAGATCTGATGGGTTTTGATTGTCTCTCCATGGCAACCAACCATTGGGATAGGAATACTACTTCATTTTGGATTAAAAATAACATTCAGCCATTGACAGAACCACAGCACAATATATTAAAATGCCCCCTTGAGTGGCATTACAGTAAATGGCAATATAGTTAAATCAATTCCTGGCATAACAAGCACAGGAGGACTGTGTTCTTCCTCTACACTAGTTTTCATCCACTCACATACTCAAGTACAGCCAAAATCACATTGTGTGAAAAACAAACTAATATATCTGTAGATAATTTTCAATGAATATATGTGTCACATATGTATAATATGTATAAACATTTCAAAAGAGACTAAATAGAGCTCAATGCATTATTATAAATCACATGCTCAAAGTATAGTTGCATTCTGAGAAAACTTTCTAAATCTCGATATGCCAACGCATGGCAGACAACTGGCTATCAAGAAGTATGTCTTAAACGGATACATTTTTGTAAACTTGGTACATTGTCTTGTGGGTGACTCATACTGCTTTTAATTCTTTCTGTAGTAATGAGCCTCAGTTTTGTTGGTGAATCTTTATAACTGACCATGATAAACCTCACGTGACTTTGAGCTTTATTGCTTAAGCTATGCACCTCACAAGTCTTTTACTGCACTCATTATTGAAAATTATGCCTGAAAGACAATGCCAGATGGCGAGCATCAGGAGCTTCACACTACCACCTTTGCCCTGTCTCCTCTGACTCATGATGTGATCCTGCATCAGTCTTTCAAACACATCAGTCAGCATGTTATGAATGGCCTGTTATCAAGCAGCCACTGAAACCTTAAGTTATCCCAAATATCATTTGAGCTACAATTGTTATCAGCTTTGAATCACAACTAATGGTTTATATGTATATACCTGTATATTATAACCTGATGTTTATGTGGTCCTACATTTGGAACTTCTCAAATAAAATGTGCATTAGGACAAACGCATAAAATACCTATCGGTTG
The DNA here is from genome assembly GCF_013347855.1 of Anguilla anguilla. Classification (NCBI taxonomy): domain Eukaryota; kingdom Metazoa; phylum Chordata; class Actinopteri; order Anguilliformes; family Anguillidae; genus Anguilla; species Anguilla anguilla. Next base: position 20,160,465 of record NC_049214.1, on the reverse strand, counting down.
TAAGAACTCTATGGTGCTGAATGGTCTCCATATAAACTGTGCTTTTAAATGTCCTCTTTTCCCAGAGTGAGCAGGATGAGAACATGATCCAGATGGCAGGAGATGATGTGGATGTGCCCGAGGAGCTGCTGAAGATGGTTGACGAGGATGCCACAGAGGAGGAGGAGAAGGACTCCATTTTTGGTCAGATACAGAACCTTCAGAACATGGACATGGACCAGATTAAGGAGAAGGCACAGGCCACCCTAACCGACATGAAAACCAAGGCTGAGGAAAAGTGCTCCATTATGTAACACGAGAAACAGCTCCTGCCAGTCTCTGGATGTCCTTTTCCCCTGGTTCATGGGCAATCAGTTAAGCCTGACAGTATTTTTTTCCAGGCAGGTACTTCAAAATAGCCAGCCTGGATTTAACCTCTAAATTGATGTTTTAATCCATTAGGTTTTTGTATAAATTGTCTGAATAAAATGTTTAGATTGTTTCTGCTTCTGTTAATTGATCATTCCTTTCCACAAATAAATATGTTAAATTTTACCCATTGTATATGCAAACAGGTAATGTTTCGACAGCATGTAATTGGCTTATTGATGTGACACCATAAAGAAATGTGTGATGTATGGTTGACAATGACGGTGGCGCTGGTTCGCTTAAACAACAGATCACTTTGAGAAATCGCTGTTTCTTCTTTGTGAAGTTGGGTACACAGCAGATCTGCCAAATCTATAGTACGTCACAGAGCTCTGAATTAAATTATGAATGTAAAATCTGAAAAAGACATCAATTGAAAGGTCATATGTTCAAGCCAGTAGGACGTGCATTAGCCTTTGCAATGTGAATGATTGTGCCCATTGTCCTTAATAAATTAATTAATTTGTGGATCACGACACTTGCCTGTCTGTACTTTATAGCATATACTTCAATAACAATTTTTCAACCTTACACCAAGCACCAAATTAGTCTGTATATTGTTTTGATATCATTGGTTGTGTAGATAAAACCTTAAAATATTATCAGACCAGCCTTCCATAGTCACAAAAAAGACCATTCACAAATTCCCATACATTGGACCTCCATATATGTAAAAACATATTTTTGTTACCAGGGCACTCTTGCCTTACTACCTGGAAAAAGCAACCACAATATGAACAAACAGGCACATGCCAGCTAAGACACTGGTCAGATAAGCAAAAAGGCCACATAAAATTAACGACACAGTTAATGAGCAATGGATTATGCTCAAAATATTGGGGAAATGTTTGTTATTCTAAAAAAAACTGAGAAAAAAAAATCACATTATTTTCCAAAAGTTTCCTTATAAATAAAATGCAATTCCACTATAAGTTCATCTCAGCTCTAAGAAACTATTATCCTGTTTCACTTATAAAGTAAGGTAAAAACGAACATAAAATATATTTGTCACCCATCACTGTGGGGAAAGGCAAAGATCTCTCAAATAAAAAGAGACAAATGGGAGTTGACCTACATAAATCAATGATACAAAAAAAAAAAACTTAATATGCTACTTAATACTACCAGCTAAGGCAATAATTAAGAGCTTTGATGCCAGCAGAACAGTAGCAAACTTGCCTGCTAGAGGGCGCAAGTGTGTCTTGCCTTTCTCACTCCACAGTGATGAAGATGGCTCAGGAGGTAAAGACAACTCCAAGGGCCATAACTGGAGAATAACAGAACTTGGTTGTATCTTGGGGTCATCAAGCTTCCAAATTAACAATTACAGTAGATACCAACTCCATACAATAGGTCAGAGTTACCAAAAAGCCTTTTTGGAAAGCAATCATCAAACCTCAGCCCCAGGAGTTCTTGGCATGGCATGGCATTGGTACTTAGATTGGCACCAGGTGTTATGTTCAGACCAAAATTCAGATCTTTTGTCACACACCGGCAGTGGTTTTGGTATGGAATAAAGGATGCATTTTCAGCCTCAGATCCACTGTAAAATGTGGTGGTGAAATTTGCTGTAACAGTTTACTCAGAAGCCTGGTTACCTCTGCAGGAGGCTGAAACTTAGTAGTACTGAAAGGGGATCTTCTAGCAAGATGGCGACCCCAAGCATCAATATTCAAAGGAATTGTTAACTGATCGCAAAAGTAGCATTCAGAAATGTAAACGTGGTCTAAGTCGCTCTGGATAAGAGCATCTGCTAAATGCCTGTAATGTAATGTAACATGAGCAATGACCATGGATGGAAAGGTACTGTATGGAGGAAGATCCTATGACTTATGCCAGAGGTGCCAAGGGAAGTACTGGAATTAATATAGTTGTGTTGTCTCTATTTACCTCAGTAAACAATTTTTATCATAAGAAATCAGTTGGATTACAATAAATATCAATGCTTATAGCAAAGAGACTAAATTTTGTCACTCCATACTGATCTATTTGTTATATTTGAATGTTTTCATGTAAAGTCGATGATGGTTACAATGGCAATACCAACCAATTAGAGTAAATGAAGTAACTTCTGGTGATTAATCCTTGCTTAAAATTAGCACACAAGCTTGAGGATCAAAATTGCATCCAGGACAATTAGCACAAATCAGTTTAAAGGTTACTTTTCATCATCAATAATTTCAAGCTCATCTGCATGTTCGGTATGCAGAGCAAATGTCTCCCTAATTTAATAGGTTATCCAGTTTGGGTTTTGTTTTTTCGTTGGTTGGAAAGAAATTACATTCTTTTCAAATAAAAAAAACATGTCATTATTTCATGTCCTTGACTCCCAATAACACAAGAATAAGATAAAGAATAGCTTTTCAATGTAATTACATACAGGATTCAGATACTGACGAACTGCTGCAAACAATAGGACATCATACACATTCAGAAATGTTTACTTTTTCTGAATAGCAGGATTTCGAAGGCAACAGTAGTTCTAAAACTAGTTCAAGTGCATTTTGACTATTTCAAATCACTCATTCAAAATAATGAAAGGAGAAGAGAAGAGATACTGGTCAAACTGATTAAATCACATAGACCTTGTTAAAAAGTAGCTGGTATAATTTACAATAACCCATGTTTTCCTTGCTTAAACCTAAAATAGATTTATGAATGGAAGACAGGTATTAATTTACGCAATATTACATTTGTTGCCAGTCTTTTTCTGTTTGGTTTTAAAATATTTCAGGATATTTTTTCATAATTTAGAAAATATGAATTCTGAAATTGCAATAATGTAAAATATCTAACTGAGGTGCAAAAAAAAAAGTAAAATCTACAGTAATGTAGGAATATTTAATCTTTTTAGACATGGTTTCTTCTGTTGACACAATACACATCTTATAAAGCATGGGCTGTTCTTCACAGACTTGATGCAGAACTGAATTCATTAATTGTCCATACAAGAAACAATTAAAGTGAAGTCTCCACTTTTTTCTGTTTTCAGCAGCAATGCTAATTACCCATAAAAACATTATTTTCAAGATATGTAAGCACTTCAAATAAATCCATCAAAATACTCAAAATAGTCACATGACCAATGTGTACTGATTCCCATTTACTACGTGCACATGAACTCTACCCCCATATCTCATTTATAGGGTTTTATGATGGGGTTATATAGAGTAACCCAGAAATTATTAAAATTCCCATATTAAATGATTTTTTAAAAGTTTAAAATGTTCTAAGAATGGGGTACCCAGCCCTACCCAGTCTTGAGAGACATCCAACAGGTTTTCAAACAGCTCTTAACTACTCAAGATTCCAGAGTTATTCAAGTACCTTCATCTAAAAATTAACCCTTTAGGGTACAGATTACACAGGCTAGCTAAGACACTAAAGATTTGATACGTTATTTTATATAGTCGCTCAGTATGATAGGTTAGTATTGCAATTGAATGACATCTTTTTAACCATTGAGTGGTAAACGTGCCCCTTAGTTGCTGGATGCCATTATAAAACTCAAACTGAAAACAACAACAGGTAATGTTGCAAACTAACACTGAATAGCATATAATGTACATTTACAAGTCCAGTACTGGTCTCATTATAAGTGAATGCTTGGTGAGAGCATAACCAGCAGGTAGACCCCCTTTTTTCAGAAGGAAAAATGTAAGATAATAATTTGTTTTATGGTGACCAGCTGAGATATTGCTCACTGTTCATGTTCTTATCTTTGAGATAACAAAATACATGTATTTTTCTCTACATTGAGTTATTGTGTCATTCCCACAAAAATGTTCTTCAGCGAAGTGTTGCACAGCTTATTTAAATTAATTAATAACACTTGCAACTTTATTTATTGTAGCCTGAATTTGGTCCAAAGTTCTCAATCTGTCTGTGGCCTGGATGATCAATGCAATATATTCTTACTGCACCTGTTCATGCATATAAGCTTAGAAGTATGAGCACATGTTGCAAAATACTGTAATTAATACTTTAAGAAACGTTATTTTGTTTGTAACATCCTTGGAACTTTGGTTTGTTAAATATTGGTTAATATTTTTCATGTTTCAGGATTAAAATAGCTTAGAACTTGTATTATTTTGTTTATCTGTATCAAGGGCACAAACAATTATAGAGGGTACTGTACTGTATATGAAAATACAAAATATCTGATATGAAAGAAAAAAATATCAATGGCATTTTCCCAAGAAATAATTATGAACATTGTATCACATCAACCAATCATGCATATTTTCAAGGACATAAATTATGCTGGAATGAGGTTATGAAGAAAGTATTTTTGCCACTCGGGGATAAAAGAAACATGTGCTTTTATGTTCTGTGCATACGCTCCCTCACTAATTATTCTGAAATACACAATAGCCCAAACATGGTTCATTACTACCGCTTAATCAATGACACTACTCTTTTGTTTTCTTGCCTGCTGAGTATGTCATTTCAAGTCTTGTGAATAAAAGAACAGCACTAAAAAGCTTCATTTGACTATGAAAGAAAACAGTTCAGCAATAAAGTTGTAAACATCATGAAACCATTAGAGCAAATTTTTCGTGAATTCAGGGATTGAAAGTCAACAATATCTATTCCAGTTTTTCTAATATGGAAATGCATAAGCAACATGACAGTACAATCACACGTGACTACTATTATCCTTTTGCTGTGAATTTCTAGGGATAGAGCAAATCATTGCATAGCTTAAATTCACATTTTTTGTAGATACTGTGTCCAGAGCAACCAAGGCACGAGTGGATTAAGACAGAGTTTTAAAAATAAAAGTTTTGAGTGAGTGTGCTTTAAAATCGAATTTCAAAACGAATAAAGCTCACAGCAATTAAACTGAAGCTTGATTCAATATTGACCTTGAATCGAGGATAGCACGTGTAATATTTAACAGGACCATGTGCATGGCAGTACACATAGCTTAAATCCTGAGCTGACAAAGGAGTACAGTAACTCAGTTGCCAATTGTGGAATGAAAACAAAACTATTTTCAAAAGGTCTGACGCTACAAAAGGAAAAAACAAAGTGCACAGTCATCTGTGGGCTCACTCATATCGACAGTAATATGCATGGATACGCATTATTCAAAGTCTGAATATTTCAGTAATATAAATATACTTATAATTATACATATAATAAGTTAATATACTACAAGTAAAGCAAATATAAATATTCATAATATAGTTATAAATATACTCAAATATACTTAATTACTACTGTATGACAGTAAATAATATTCACATTTTACATGAACCTTTTTTAATTGTAGCCTATCTTTATGATGACAATACAAGGAAGGTATGCAAGCTTAGAAGTGACTATAAATGTGTTTTTAAAAGTAATCACATAGTACACCACTGCAGCTGAACTGAATATGTGATTGTTTCCCCATCATGCTCTTATAGGAGTGTGGATGCACCAATACAAACTAAAAGTGACTATAAAGCAGGGGTGGGCAATTCTGGTCCTGGAGGGCTGGTTTCCCTGGTTAAATTAGCTAATTGGCTGTATATGTGAATATTGGTTCACTTGTAGATTACAGTAAAATATTTAATTTAGTGACACGAGAAAAGTCTTTAGCTATCATGTATGTTCTTATCAACAAATGAAGCTAAAATGTCAGATGGTGTAAATGTTAGGGCTAATTAATAATTAAGTCTAGAAGTTGGCACTAAATCCAGAAACAGATACGACCCTCATATGCTGTAAAACATAACAACAGGTGTGAACAGACCACCTCGATATCTGTTTCAATCAAGTTTTCTTTCTGTGTCTATTTTAGCACTGTTTGAGCATTGTAAAAAGTACAAAAATGCAGAAATGTGTATTTGGTGTAATAGGAATATTCAATTGTAACTGAAAATGACTCAGTATAAGGTAGTGAATTGTCAACAATCCATTAAATTGCATCCTCCTTTTGTGGTGCATCATATTTATAGCCAACCCACCCAAATGAAATTATTCTCTAAGATGAGTTAGTAAATTTATCTTTTAATTGCTGCAATCAAGAAACATTGTATGTGTCTTTTTCCAATTCCTTTAACTTAATAAAGAGTAAATATGAGTGTTCAGTGAAGCTCAGAATAATAATAATAATAATAATAATAATAATAATAACAACAACAACAACATGGATGAACAAAAGGTTAACCTCAATATTCCAGAGCTGGCCTTGAGCCTGTATAGCCACAATTTACCGAAGAGATGTATTTAATTCAATTTACTGCAATATTTCGTTGAATGTTGCAATGTTAGTGTTGCAGCACTAGGCAACAATAAACCCCAAGGTGTGGGGAGAACACAATAGAAGGCTCCACAGTAATTAGAATGTTTGTCTACGTGAATATACATGACAATTAGCACAACAGGAATTATATTTCTATATTCTCATTGCGAATCTCACACATGGTCAGGCAATAGCAAATGCGATGAAAAACGACAAAACCAACTGAACAAGATCCCCACTTAGAATACATTGTTGATTTTAAGAAAACAAAAGCCTCGTAAATTTCTCCTCGCGCGTTTTTGTCCTTTAGAGCTGTTAAAGCTTAAAATGCTCTCCTTATGTTCTGAACACTTATTCAGTCAGTGGTAAACCATGGATAAAATCACCTTCAATAATTAGGAGAAGCTAAATAGTTTTAAAGGGCATTAACTTTTTAAGAAGAAAAAACCTAATCCCCTTAAACAGCGTGTGGGCAAGGGATTAACAAACTGCTGTCAATTTATGTTTAGTGCTAATTACACATATCCCTTCAATATTGAGGAAGTTAGTAAATTCTTCCAATTAATTGCGCCTATAAATTGCAGTCAGATTTTTGAATCTCTAATAACCACATTCTTGCCCCCTTAAATTATTGAATGGTGCGACAAAATACAAAATACGATAGGCCGATAGTCAACATTACTTGTCTATTATGTTCCACGTTTAACTGAACGTTTTCGATTACACTCATCTTAAAGTTTGATTCATCTGTCTATTTAGACGTCTCACTATGCCATTGTATTATTTAGTTCCAATAGCCAAAAAGTAAAAATAAATAAATAAACAATTTTCTTTTCATTTTGACGTGTCTCCATATCATTGTTTTAAAGCAGACCATAGGCTGGCTCTGCAGAGGACTATAGGATGTTTTTAGAATAAGCGTTCTCTATATTTGAACAGCTGCACTTGCGATTTTTGAGAATACAGACGATTATTATTATTATTATTATTATTATTGCTGCGAGGTAGGCTAAGTAAAAATATGTTCCGGAAGTAATTTTCGGATATAAGGCATTATATTAGCATACACTACAAATAATGCATCGTTTTAGGCAGTCATCTGTCCTTGAAAACTATATGGTTTTCCGAGTCAATTTTAGCGGAATTGTTTACTAGATGACCAAAAAACGTGATGTGCCCATCAGTATAAATGTAACAGCTGTTACAATTATGCCGCCTCTGAGTTGCTATAGCAAACAACATGCTTTTGTTTTGTTATATGTTTACGAAATGCCAGCAAAAGTGAAAACTAGAGGGTTGGTACCCAGGGAGGTCATGGAGAGGGCTTCACATTTAGAGATTAGGGACAGTAGATGGTGTTGAAATACATCTACATATCGTCCTTTTGGGGAGACCTTAGGCATTGAAAATTTTGTTTAATATTTGTTAAATAAATGCATTGTACTCATTATCATGTTTTATTTTTTAAGTTAGTTCATTGTTTGATGTTAAGTCTGTTCTGCTAATTTGCTTGCTTCGCTGACATATCATTTCCTGGATGCTCCAAGTAATTAATGGCAAAGAAAATCACCGAATTGGTCAGTAGGCGACAATATTTGAAAAACCTTACTTGGGTGTTAATAAACAAACAAATATAGCTCTCCTCGACGATTTGAACGTTTACAGAACTCACTTCATGTAAAATACTAAGTTGCTTGTGCTGTTCGTGAAATGTTTGCGTTTGTCTTTTTTCATAAATCACGTCCCATGCATCATGATAGGAAATATGTGGCTGGTCTCACGTTACCATTGGAAATGTGTTTCCTTGATTAACATTTAGTACGTGCATAAACACCTTCCGTACCCGCATAGGACGTTTTCATTTAGGGACACAATTATTCCGCCCTGGTGTCACAATTATACCAACTAGGTTGTATGGATGAAACATAGGACTGTTTGTACTTCGGTTTAAATTGTGACCGACTCGGTTAAGTTATGATCGGGTAATGACTAATGACATGTCAGAGCTGCTTGAAGTAAAATTTCATAGTGCTAGACTAAATATTTTCTGAGTAAATGAGCAAAAACCAAAAACTGTTACAGTTATACAGACTCACCCCTATAGCCTATACAGTTTTGTAAGCTATAGGGGTGATTCGCTATACATGTAACAAGTTGGCATTTCAAAGTTTATCTTTTTGTATTCAATGAGGCTGGAAGAAAATTAAACTAAATTAACTCATAGGAAAACATTAGAATCTGTAAAGACATGATACATTTTGCAATCCTTTCATGTTAATGCCAGCTTTCGTCTCTGCTGTGATGTAGCCTATAGGCTAATCACGACTCATTGATGTTGGATGCGTTATGATTAAAACGTCAAAAGTTAATCCTGTATGGCATCTTGCAATCTGTATCCTGACTGAAATCCTACAACTATGATTTTATTCCACCTTAAAGTCTAATCTCCAGTCGCCCCTCTTTTTGCAGACCATCGTGATGATGACATGTGTAAGAAAAGATTGTCTAAAGATTTATGTAAGGGGGTTTATAAAGCTCTGTTTAGTTATAGTCGCCACAAGAAATTGGGAGGAGTTAGCATGAACTCATTTGGACAATGCTAACCTCTCAATCCAAGGGCTAAGGCAATCTGACGTCCCTCGACGCGTCGGTCGGGGCTGTCATACGGACAAAGGGTCTTGGTCGAAGGAATCCTTTAAAAAGCCAATGAGGCATAGCCTAAGTTCTACATTGCGGCTCAAGACCATGAACGAGCAGAGAAGGCGTCGGTGTTGCCAATAAGACACACGATTGCCATCAATTTATGATTTGTAAGATAAGATTTTCTTACAAATTTTTAAATTTCGTATATCAACTGGTGGGAGAAAGTATTTTATGACAAAAATATCGGCAGATAATCACTGGACTAATCAATAACCTACAACTACAATAGTTGTCTATTCTCACATTTGCTTCCATTACGTTGTGATGCTTTAACAACGTATGCAAGTTTTCGATTTTCTACTTACTTTTGAATTTAAAATTTTACCCAACACATTTTCGACATCAATGCGGTTTCTTGGATCATCCGAAGAGATGGAAGAACACCTTTCGCCTTCCGGGCGCTTAGTTCTTAACTCAGGAAATCCATCCAGGATTCACAGCATTGAAGCAATTTTGGGATTTAAAGACGAAAATGTATTCCATCAGTCATTTTCCTCAAATGCGACAACCAGGCCCACCAAAGACACAGAGAGGAGAAGGAATTGCAAAATGTCCACTCTGAAGAAGGAGCATGACACTGAAAGTTTTGAAAGTGAGTGATGTTTATGTAACATTCTGTACTGGGATCAAATCATTGCTGTGACGGGGTATTTACTCTTCCTGTATTTCATGTAAGTTCACATCCCATTTTAACTATGCTACTCCGTCGCTTTTAACAGCCTATTTAGGCTAAATAATTACCCAACTGCAGTCAGATGCATGCTATAGGGATTTTTCACCTGTGCCTTCAAAACACAAACATATTTGATTCTTAGTCTTGAAACAGTTTCTCGATTACATTTACCTCATAGTAGTATTACCATAAAATAACTTTATAGCTTCTATGGCTTTATATAGGCCTAACTTCTTTTTATTGTCAATGTATTATTTATTTGCCTCTTTGTTTCTCTAGCGAGCTTCTGTTGTACTAGCAATACGGGGGCGTCTATCAGTCCAGCTTTACCTGAGGGTGAAGGTAGGCTTTCCGATGAAGAGAATCCGAAGAAAAAGCACAGGCGAAACAGAACAACATTCACCACATTTCAGCTGCACGAACTGGAAAGAGCCTTCGAAAAGTCGCACTATCCTGACGTGTACAGCAGAGAGGAGCTCGCGTTGAAGGTTAATCTCCCAGAAGTCCGAGTTCAGGTAGCCTATAGGAAAGCATATACACATTTATGTTGTAATTAGTAAATAATTTACACCCACGCACTATGGGCAAGTATAGCCTATACGGTGTTCACGTAAGAACATTAACATACAGTAAATTAAGATATCATGCTTGCAACTGGAACATTTTAATAGCAATAGCATTTAAAAATGTGCTGAAATATAGTCAGGATGCTTTTGAAGGTTGTATTTCTTAATATGATTTTTAAGTGATTCTTTTTGAAAGTTTGATGTGGTAGATATAAAAAGACAAATAATAATAATGTATGTTATTATTGTTGTTGTTGTTGTTTTAATAATAATTATAATTATTTTATTTTATGTTTTTATTATTTTTTCTTGAATGTGGGAGTTGTGCCTTTAAGCAAATATGTAGCATGCTGCCCAAATGTAATGGCTTTCTCTAAGGATCACCAGTGCTGCCTATGTTGTGATGTGCTTACCTAGTTATAGCCTAGTTGCTACAGCAGATTCAAAAATATTCTAAATTCTAGCCCAAAGTGTGTCTAGTAGCCTAAAGAAAGATATTATTATTATTATTATTATTATTATTATTATTATCATTATTATTATTATTATTATTGGTTAAGCAATAACAGATATGCACAACTGCTGAATCAAAGGACAATGCATTACACTTCAAGAGCACAGTTTGACTAAATAAACCTGCTTTCTGTGATCCACTCTCAAAACAGATGTGTTAAAAACAATACATAGTGTCTCATTTTTAACAGACTACCATGTCTTGTTAAGGACAAGACATTTTGTGATACTTTCAACTCTGTCAGTGTTATAGTCTTCCTTTAAAGTATGTTGGATACACACAAAAAGTGTGTTGGATATTAATGCATCTTTTTTGGGATTGTATTTTGAATGGTAGTCATAGGCCTACTTAAACAAATGTTCTGTAAATGTTATTACAGACAGATAAATTTAAGTAAAGTTTATGAATTCCATTTAAACATTGTGCATAATTTTATTGCATAGGCTACAGCAAAAATGTTTTACTTTGCATGGGTGCTAAATTTAATGATCTCGTTTACTATTTTCAAAGTTAACCAAAAAAGATCCAGACACAAATCACCAAATGTAGCCAGAACATGGTGAACACCTGTCTAAGACAATACTGAAGTCCATGTAAAATATTTTTAAAGGAAATAAAAAAATGAAAAGATTAAAGTGTTGAAAAGTGAAATGGCCTTTGTGTAGTTTTCTTGATTCTATTTGGAATCATATCCACAGTGTGTGTCCATCTGATTGCAAATTATGCTGTACAAAATGGCTGCTTTTTATTATAAATTCACTGAATTGAGGATTTCCAATGGAATTTATAGGTGTGGTTCCAGAACCGGAGAGCCAAGTGGAGAAGGCAGGAGAAGCTGGATGTGAACACCATGAAACTGCAGGACTCACCCATGATCACCTTCAACCGTTCGCCTCAGCAGAACTTTAACTCCACCAACCTGCAGCTGGAGCCATGGCTGAGCCCCCCCATTTCTACCCCCACCTCCATCCAGTCGCTGCCCGGCTTCATCAGCCCCAACCAGGGACTCTCCAACAGCTACACTCCGCCGCCGTTTTTAAACTCCTCCTCCCTCGGACACGGCCTGCCGCACATAGGCACCATGTGCCCCCCGCCCCCCTACCAGTGCACAGGCTTCATGGATAAGTTTCCCCTGGAGGAGTCGGACCCCCGGAACTCAAGCATCGCGTCCCTGAGGATGAAGGCCAAGGAGCACATCCAGTCCATTGGGAAGACGTGGTAGAGGGCATGGATGAAGGCCATTTTACCCCCCCCCCCCCTCCCCCCCCCATAAATCGGCACATGTTGTGCTGTGGCAATTCAAATCAATTCCCCCTCCAAGACGTCATTCACTTTTCACTCTTTTTTCAGAGGATTTTGTTTTTTGTTTTACTTCTCCTCTGTGTTTTGGTCCATTGGAAACTGTACTGACTTACAAGAGAAACGTTTGTTTTGATATTTATGTGAAAATGTAAGGATTATTATGAAATTTAGTGAAGAACTATTTTTGGGTTGCTGGAATCTGTGCTGCCATTGTGAACAGTCTTTCGTCCATGGCTTCTTGTCTCATTAATGAGGATGTGAATAAGAGGTGAATTATCATGCCCCCTACTCTCTTGCTTTTTTCAGCCATATTTTTTCCATATTGTTTTTATGTCATCAGTATTATAGTCACATGAGCTGTTTGCAAGAACAAAGTTTACTGTAATATTAATTATTTTGGTCATTCATCCAAAAACCTATATTTTTTTTTTTAAATCATAATAGTAAATTTAATGTAATTTAAATTCATTTTAACATATTCACATTCCTTTCTGTTCAGCAAGCAATTTTTTTGTAAATGTACATTACCAGATGACCATTAAATATTTCCATCAAAAATCGAAAAGCTGCTTTTCTTTTTTCAGTTCATACATTTATTTTTTGGTTAATGTGATCAAAAAGGGTATTAATTTGAGTACAAAAAGACCTTTCCAGTGTACATCCAATTTAAGCTTAGGGTTCATTTTAAAAAGAAGACAATTTGTCATCTTGCCTCTCACAGTACATCTGTAAAGCTATATTTTCCCTGATGCTTTCTTCTCTGATGTCACAGATGCTAATGTCACCCCTGGGCAGGTGCTTGCCAATGTTCTGTGATGCCTGAAATAATTGGCTTTCTCCACAATGTGAATGAATGAACACAAGGTGACTGCACTGAACAATGCATGGCCTTGCTTTTATTCGCGATGCATAAGGCGCACATTTTATTTGAGAAACAGCATGCAGGAATGTATGTAATCCACTAATGTCCCAATCTTGAAACCCTGTATTTCAGAATCCTTGCCATTATTTGCTCACCTCATTACTTGTAGTGGCTGATAGACACCTTGTTATTTCACTTCATACAGGTCCCTCTAAGTTGTAATTTAGGAATGCCCCAATTGTTTAATTTGTAATACTGCGATACTGACAAGAGAGTTAAACATTCGAAGGATTACAAATTCACTTGCAATGTGGGTAAATATTGTCATAGCTACCCTGGCTGAGTATTCTGGGCTGAGTGTGGTTTATATTGTTTTTCATCCCTTCATCTTCTTCCCTGAGAAGCAGAAACATTCATTCTCACCCAGTGTCAAGCAGCTCACCTCTAACCTGCTTCACATTGGGGTGGGGGGGCGTCAGAGGAACAGTTCTGCAAGCCCAGGAGACATACAGCAGAAAATGATGGCACCTCCTCAGCAGGAAGACACAAAGCTCACCTAAAAAGCCCTCAATGACCTGGTTCCTCCCTATCTCACTCATTGGCTAACTGTGTACTCTCACCCTCCAGCTCCTCTAATACTGGCACTCTACTCACCACCCCAAAGACCCGCATACATACATATCTACATAGGTTTGGTGACAGAGCTTTCTCTGTGGATGCTCCCTCCTTGTGGAATGCTCTTCTAATAACATCAGGGAATCAGAAAGTGTTGAAAATTTTACATCCTACTCAAGACCCACCTCTTTAGCGCAAGTTACCCTTAGCTTCAACGTTGCCTCGATTCGTACATTTTTTGTTTGTGTTTTATACCTCATTAAAAAATGTTTTATTTTGTACTTCCTTCTGTTCTGTATTACTGTGCTATGTATCTGTTTTGCCTTCTGTATTTACTCAACTGACGGTTTTTTACCCTGGAACGGCAATATATAAATAAAATGTATTATGGTTATTATGATTATGATGATGATGATGATGAAGAGTATTATTATTATTATTATTATTATTATTATATGACTTGTCTTTATTGATTATGTAACTGCTAATAGCAGCAGCATGAATTCTGAAGTGTACAGAAGCATCTTATCTGCTCACCTATCTGCTAAACTGCAACCAAATGCCTCCAAACTCATTGGATGGTGGTTCATCCTACAGCACAACAATGATCCCAAACATACTGTTTTTCAAATGCAAATTCTTGACTGGCTAAGTCATTTCGCTGAACATGTGTTTCATATACTGAAGAGAACTTAAGTCAACTAGCCCCTGAAACAAAGAAGAGCTGAAGATGGCTGCATTTCAGGCCTGGCAGGGCATCACCGGAGAAGATACTCAGCACACATCGATGTCTATGCATCATAGACTTCAAGCAGTCAAGCCCACATTCATGTAATGTAATGTAATGGCCAAACATTATGGTCCCTTGAAATGGGACCAACTATGCTTAAAAAATATTGTAAATTCTACATGGTGAAACCAAAATGCATTTTTTTAAAACCCTTTAAAAAGGCTGAGAATCTGTACTTTAACCACATGTGAATTGGTTGATTCCAAGAATATATATATATGTATAACTTGGTCCCAAAAATTATGGAGATTACTCTATAAGTGTGTGTATATTGAAATTTGTAAAAAGGCAATGTTGTCAAATTTTGCATTACATTATGTACATTTGCACTAAATCACTGGATATGCAATATTGTTCTGAAAATTATGTCTTTGTTTGGCAGAATTACAGAATTCATTTTAATTCCCTGGTATTAGTCAATCCTCTTTCTATTAAATACAGTAGTTCTGAATTTGGCCAAGTTCCAAAATCCTATCACAAACATTCTGTGAATTTTCATGAACTATGAGCAGTTCTTGTTGGTCACTGTGTCTTCTTTACATTTGAAAATTCATCTGTAGGACATAATGGAAAAATATACACGTCCATGACCCTTTTTCAGTTGATGTACAAATTGATTTTTTAAAAATTGAGAATGGGAATAAAGCACACATATTCAGTTATCTAATACTGCATTTTCAAATGTGACTGTTGTCTACTCGATATATTTGATGGTATGAATAAAAATCCAAATTATATATGATTGTGTAATGTGCAAGTCACACCATTAGTTGTCATCAGTGCCACATAATTCACAGCTACTGGAGTCTTCAGATAGTTAGGGATTTCTATACTCAGGATGAATGAACATTTCACCTAGGATCATGTGACATCACAATAAAGCATTTCACCAAGGGCATGACATCACAAAAAGTATTTAATCAGGGGTGTGAAACGTGTTCTGCAGTTGGAGATTTATGTGTGTTGTTTCACAAGCTACAGGCTCCACCACCCATGATCCCTTCTGCAAAACGTTGTCTGGCGCTTTCTTCCCCCATCCATTCAAATGAAATGTTTCGGTTTTCATGGATTGCCCTTTTTAAGGGCCAAAATTTCAAGCCTATGCCCATTTATGCAATTTTTATTACAATTTTCTCTTAGCAAATTTTTTTTCCAATGATCTATTTAAAACTGGCTATTATTATACATATGCTCATCTCTGTAACAGCCCCCTCTCCAGCAGACTGAGACAGCTGAGGCTCACAGGCTCTCCTCTAAAATACATGATGCTGGTTTTCTCTACCATCTGCCAAGTCATTGTTTGTCATGGTGGAGTACACTCTGTTCATTTT
Source organism: Anguilla anguilla (assembly GCF_013347855.1). NCBI lineage: Eukaryota > Metazoa > Chordata > Actinopteri > Anguilliformes > Anguillidae > Anguilla > Anguilla anguilla. Next base: position 20,144,466 of record NC_049214.1, on the reverse strand, counting down.
TGGTACAGGCAAACTGTAGGCGCATGATCACCCAAGTATTTATTCTTGTGCAGGCCAACCAGGAGAAATGAAACCCTCCATGCCTGGCTATTGCTGATTATACGCCACCTTGCAGCTGTCACCAGGGTCAGGATGTGGTTCACATCACTGCATAGAAAACCAAGGTATAAGTAGGATAAGCCACCTGGCAGCACCATCACTACAATTTGTTGGGCTATGATGGCATTACGCTTTTATAACAATTATAAGCTTTTAATTTGTTATCAGCATCATTTCTCAAGGTAGGTGCTCACATTGTTTACATTATGCAGCACTGGATATTTGACAATGAAGACAATTCAGCGTACCTGAAAATTAAATTGGTAAATCACCCTGGACATTTGAACTCATGGGATTTGGAAAATTATCTGTCCTTAAATATGCCAGCTACTCCTCTAAACCTTTCATGAATGCCATTCCACACTTTAACATTTAGTTGGCATAAGCTGAATGTTGCAGAGCCATCAAATTTGCTTTAGTTTCCATGTCATACTAAATTGAACAAAGAGGTGCTGATGTTCACAATATTTGAACATTTTGATAATTTTATCAATATTCATCATATTGAATTTTAAATAATTTACATATAGTGAAAACATACCAGGATAGTTGACCTTTTATTTTTGACATTTTTATTTTTTCACTGCACTGCACATGTTCAATGTGCAGTAACCATTGGTTGTATACTGCCATCTGCTGGAAATATTTGTAAAGTGCAGTATGGTGTATTTCCCTAACACACAGTCACTCCACTTCTGCTCCCTGTCAAATAGAAAAATTTATATGTATAAATGCTATTAGAAAAAAAGGGGGAAATCCTTTAAAAAGTTATTAAAGTTTAACCATAATCACTGGTCTTATCTGACATATTTACTACCTGAACAAACTTCCTTCTCTATCCTGGCCCTCCAGTGGTGAAAGAAGGTCCTTTTAACAATTAGGACAGCAGAGTCACTGTCCATCTTCAAGTGAACTTAAAACACATCCATCCATTATCTATACCCGCTTATCCTGAGCAGGATCGCGGGGGATAAGCTTTTGCACCTACTAAGGCATTTATTACAACTATGTTGTAAAGTTATGTATTGCCTACTACTATTGGTTGTGACCTTGTTTCTTACCTAAACTTGAATGTATGCACAATTGCACATACGTGTGTAAGTCAGCCTTGATAAGATTGTCTGTTAAATGTCCATATCTAAGTGTGAATGTACTTTTATGGTAGTTTTTTAGTGGTTTTATACCAGTTAAAAACATTATTCCTCTTTACGCTGCTAATTTAGGAAATACTGATATCCTACGAGCTCATTGCAGATATATTTTGCTGATGACTCAATTTATGTAAACATACGCTAAATGACTGGCCAGTATCATGGCTCATCCAGCAAAAACACTGGTTTAAGGACAGTGATGTAACCCCACAGTGATGTAATACCAAATCTTGATTATGCCAGTGCCAGCGCTGGTATGCTGACAGGGAGGGCTGAGAAAACAGGACGGTCTGTCTGAAAGAGCCTCTCCTCTGGCCGGGCACACGTCTACAGTCTGCCTGTGTCAGTGGAACATGAAGCATGACTCGATGACAGGGCAGCCCTGATGGCGAATGGTGTGGTGAAAAGAAGCTGTGTCTGGCAGAACAGGCTTCAGAGAGAGAGTGTGTGCTAGTGTGCACTTTCCGAAGCTACCAGAGGATGTTGCAGTAATGGCAGACAAAGGAAGTTGTTTAAGCAAATATTACAAATGACTATCAAATTTTTTTTAATGAATTACTCCCATTTTCTGAAGACAACTCTACTCTTTGAAAGGGCAGAGGCCAATGTTTAAATTGATTTTTTGGCGAGGCACTAGGTTTTTTATTGGGTGGGTTGCCTCCGAATAATTCATTTAACAATTACACACTGCATATTGTATTCAATAACATCTTTTTAGTGTCTTTTTTCAGGATTGGTGGTGTGAAAGAGTTCTGTTTTATGGGAACATGAATGAACTTCACATCATGTGTACTCCACAAATTAACAAATTAAAGAAAAAGCACCATCTTGTCATTTCTATCTTTCAGCCATATTGTTTTATATATGTCTTTACAGTACAAGCAAAAGATTTGAAAACAAACAAAGTCCTCAAAATGAAAGCCCTCTGATGCCCAATGCGCCTATTCAAACAGTTTCAATTTATTATATATGTTTAATACAACGTTTATGTAAAAAGTAACAAATATTATGGTGGAGAAAACACAAGTATTGCTGTATATTAAAATATAGAGATTATGACTGGTATAATATAGATATCAGTAACAGAAATAGCATAAAGTGGACCTATTGAAGTGTTCAATTACAAAAATAACATGAATGGGCTATTAAAATATAAATACAAAAAAAACAAAGGCAGACATACAATCCAATTTGTTTCAGACAAATTTTGTTAATGGCAGGTACTACTGTCTTAAATAAAATGCTTACAAAGGCTTGTTTTTAACAGGACCCCTATCTTCAGCTAAAGTTGCTGTCCTTCATGCTGAGAGCTTCTAGCAGGAAGTCAGTTGCCTACAGAAAAACAGAATGCAGAAAGCACATTTGACAACCACCTAAATCATTTAACTATCACTGATTACACGCGTTCTTGTGCATACAGTGAAACTAAAATCATACGCTTTTAATACTTCTTTAAATTTGCCATTTAAAAGTGCTGTCTGGCTGCAAAGTGGAAGGATTAAATCCCATTCTTTCCAAAAAAAAAGAAAAACACTCTGGCATGAACGCAAAATTTTTCTGTTTCAAATCTCTTTTAATCAGGTTTGTCCATTTCAGAAAATATTAGACCCATTTCAGAAAACAACTGGAGTCTACAAACAGTATATTTTGTAATCCCAACTTGATTCATAAAACATGAAGTTATGGATTGTTGATTCTGGGAAATTTGTATCGCACAACGAAAGGTAAATTGTGATAAAGGACCATTTTAACAACCAGATCTCAACTTTCAAAGATTCATTCAGGCAAAGATTCATGGGTTATATCTGTATCTATATGAAAGGGATATCTATGACTGCAGGAGCTTCAACTGAAGATTCTTCTCAAAGGTTCATCAGACGTGTGCTGTGCACTGACCTCTGTCATGGGTCCTGTCTTTCTCGTCTTTCCTCCCACTCTCTCTTCCTGTCCAGAGCCATTCCCTGTGCGGGATTACCTCAGTCCGGCTCTCTTGCCCAGTCAGGACCCTGATGAGGCCTCTGACCAGACTGGATGGTTGTGAGTATGAGTTCAGCTGCTCGTCTTCTTCAGGAGATTGCAGAGGCTGGTAACTGATTCTTTTGCTTGCCACTGACCCTGTGCTCTTCTTCCCCATGAGGTGTCCTGTAAGAAATCACTGTGAGAAACAAACTCAGAGCAAACCCTGGCCTGTGATCCTATACCACTGGTCAATGACAGCTCCTTATTACATGTAAAGTGGCCTTGACATGCAGTCTAAACAACTGATCTGTGATACAATTCACTTTTTTTTAAACTTTCATTAATGTGTTATTCCTGTTTTGAAATAAAAAGGTAAAATGACATGACAATTATCACTTTGTCAAAAGAGTACAAAAGGATTCCGGACAAAGGGAAATAGGCTTTTGTGGGTTTGCCCTACAAAAGCCGTTCAGTCTTTTCATGCAAATAATACCCTCCCATGAACATTACCCTGATGTTATTACCAGCCTTATTGTAAGTCTCATTTTTATACGTGTTGAGACGGGGTATGACCCTTAGTTGCCCAATAAGTATGTCTAATATATTATCCTTTCAGTTCTGTACTATGGTGACATTTCTAAATGCAGGAATCAGCATATGTATTAAAAACTTTGGTCACAGTTTACAAAGGAGCTTTAAAGTTCATTGCAAATGCACAACATCTTATCCATCACTGCAAGTTATTATACTCTATGGCAAATTGGACCTCATTACAAATTGGTACAGAGATTAAAGCAATAGTTTGCCACTGTTTTTCAATTGTGTTTTACAACAGGCTTGGTCATATCTCAGTTCCTTTTTTGTCCACAATTTTACCATTACACACATTTGATTTTCAGTGCTAAGGGGACTGAGAAAGGAAAAAGAATGTAATGGTCACAGAAAAACCCACAGAAAACTCTTAAAACTATATGCGCTATTTTACTCAGTTCCAACTAAATGATAACTTTGTTGAGGATTGAAAGGGGTTTTGCCCACAGAATTTTATATTTTAGTGTTTGTATTGTCCAGTGTATTGTGCTGTTGTGTAAACTTCTACATGCTGTGTAAACTGCACTGCTGCTTATCTTGTCTGGTCTCTCTTGGTCATTTTAATCTCAGTAAAACTAAACTGGCTAAATACAAGTTAAATTTAAGGTTAAGTTAGAGTAACATGAAATGCTCTATTTTATTGTCCAAAAAGTTTAATCGATTTATCAATGAAAGTAGTAGCTGCCATTCTGTCCTACCCATCATAAAAATAAACCGGCACACACATAAACATTTCTAGGCAAATAGCTGGAATGCATTCCTCGACATGCAATATTAGACTGACGTTATACGTACGACCTTTTTAAAAGCTGTGTAGTCATCCATGCCAAACTTGGAGCGTTTATCAGTTTTGCCCTTTAAAACCAGTCTGCTAATAGCCGCCTGGTACTGTCAACCCACTCTGGCTGTGTGGAATTCGTCATGTATTTTTCAGCAACATAAGGGGAGAGCCAGTAAATATAACGAATTATGAATGTAACACGGTCATTAACTTTTTGTACACAGCAGGCATTGCTACAGTAGGCATTGAAAGTTTGCACACGGGTAATTACGTCCTCTACCGAGTGCCAAAATAACAGAGCAATTCGACAACCTTCAAGGGAAATACTTCTAAAAATATGTTTTTGAGCGAGGTAAGTAAAAATCTGTTCCGGTAGAAAGAATCTTTTGAATACGTCGTCATCTGTCCTTGAAAAATTTGTATGATTTTTCTGAGTCAGTTTTAGCGAGAATTGCTTGCTATATGATCACAAAAATGATATCCAGGTGTTACAATTATGCCGCATCAGATATAACAAACGACGTATTTTTGTACTGTTATATGTTTATGGAATGCCATTAAAGAGAAAACGAAACGTTTGGTACCCAGGGAGGTCACGGAGCGAGCTTCAGATTTGAAGATGTTGTAAACAATCTACAAGCACTGTACATTTTGAGAGACCTTACGTATTTTAAATTGTATTTAATATTTCTTAAAGAAATGATTTGTACTCATCGACGCGTTTTACTTTTTAGGTTAGTTCAAAGTTTAATGTTAAAGGCGTTCAGCTAATTCCTTTGCTGGGTTGACATAGCATCATCTTCTGAATGCTCCAAGTGGTTAATGGAAAATAATCAGCCACCAGGTCACTGGTGTTTATAATAAGCACACACCAGATTCGTATGCATAGCAGCTTAATATAGGATATTAACAGTTGTACCTTGGTGTTAAGAAACAAACACAACAGTTTTCCTAATCGATTTGCCAGGACTCACTTTATGTTTTTAGCACTTCACCTCGCTCACCTATGTGACGAAGCTGCGAGTGCATCAATGTTTGTGCAGTCTTTTTTCTCTCCATAAATTAAGCAACATGCTTCATAATCTGAGGATATGGCTGGACTCAAGTTACCACTAGAAATGTGTTTCCTTGATTTTGATTAGCATTAGCATGCGCAGAAAAAACGTCCACACGCATGTTATAGGGGCTTTTAATTTAGGCCTACTGTTACAATCGCACCGCCCCAATGTTATATTACCGACTAGCTCGAACGAATGTAACATCGGACTGCTTGTACTTGTATCAATTGTATTCAACTCCCTTGAGTTATGATAGTGACTACTGACATGTCAATGCTGTTTGACGTAAAAATAACCATGATAGGCTAAATATTTTCTGAGTTAATGGGCAAAATCCAAAAGCTATTACATTTATACCGACTATCTCCTACATTTAATTTCAGATAATAACAGCCTACAGCTGCTTCCCGCTCATGTCCTGCTGAAACAGTTCGACCTGGTTCTTGGTTTTCATTGTCTTCATAGAACCTGAGCGAGGTCTACTGCTTCTATTCCCCGAGTGCTGATTGACTAACTCATTAATTACACAAATCTAAAACGATACAGCAATAAAAAAACAAGTATAATAATAATAATAACAATATCCCTCTTTAGGCTAATAGACACACTTCTGCTGTAACAGGTAGGCTATAACTTGGCAAGCACCTTATTTAACCTAAATTTGACTAGCATAATAATAATAATAATAATAATAATAATAATAATAATAATAAATCTTACCTACTGCCCAGTGATTCCCTCTGGTATATAATTTACCAACAGGTGCAACACTGTTGTCAGTTGAAGTTAAGTGCATCTTAAAGACGACAAAAAATAGCACCGTGACCAAAAGCGCAGGTCTGTATTTCCACATAAGAAATTCTGCGCCCATGGTACTAGAGAGAAGCGCCACTAGAAATGCGATGGAGTCTTTATCAGTTTCCAGTTTTTATTGGTCCTGCAGATGGTGCACTCACTACAAGTGTACTTATTTCCCCGTTCAATTTATAACAAGCCGTGACGAAACAATAAATGTAACTTAACAATCCTGACGCGTGAACTTGGTTTGTTTGCTCAGCTCCATCGGCAGTGTCAGAGTGATACGCTGGTAGGAGGTGATAGAATAAAATTTAAATGCCCCCTAGAAGCTTTTACGTCAGAAGCCTTTCAGGAATATAACACGTTGCTGAATGAAATTTTTAATGGACAGATTAAGAACAACCTGCTATTACTACTCTTTATTGGCGCTGAGTGCCTGTTGAACATAGATCATAAGATGTCAGCCTTATTTCATTATCAATGACGTGCTCTTTTCCCTGATGCAGTTTACAACCCAGCATATTGGTAGATAGTTAATTGCTTTCCCTGAGCTGTAGCATTTGGAGATGTCTTGATTGTTACATTTCATTACAACATTTGATGACAAGATAATGTACCAAAGTGCTACATTTATATCAATGAAAGCTACCAACTGCCATCATCCTGGAGAAAAAAAGGAATTGTCAGAAATTAATATCTTTGCTTGACAACACAAAATATGCAAACTAATCTCCAAAGGTAAAAGGTAAAAAAAAATCTCCAGAGGTAAAAGCTACAGCAGTCATCCTGCTTGGTGATGTCGCTCTGTCAGGTGTTGAAGCTAGGTGCAGTTCATTGATTGGGTTTGGCTAGCAATTGGGTGGGAGATATTATTGCAGATTAAGACGAGGAGGGTGCAGTCTTCCCTATGGATCAACCAGAAAAACAAAAAAAAAAAACCTTGTGCCAGTGTAGTGACAGAGACGCTCTCCTGACAAGATGCCTTTTTGTCAGAATAAACTGTAACTCCCTGTGGTCCCTAAATATTGTGGTCATTAAATAAACTCTCCCTGACTTTTCAGCCTATCCCAGTATGCATTGGGCAAGTGGTAGGAATACACACTGGACAGGTTGCCAATCCATTGCAGGGCACACACACCATTCACTCACACACTCACACTTAAGGACAATTTAAATACTCCAATTAACCTGGCCTGCATGTCTTTAGACTGTGGGAGGAAACCGGAGTACCCTGAGGAAGCCCACATGGACACCGGGAGAACATGCAAGCTCTGCACAGAAACCCAGGACCTTCTTGCTGTGAGCCAACAGTGCTACCCACTGCACCACCATGCCAACCAGGGTCAACTGTAATTATATAAATTACTCATAAGATGTAAAAAACTACACGGAAGCTTGTGATGGGCTGGGATTTTACCATATCCCATTGTTTATGGTATTGATCATTGCACTGGGTCAGGAAAATACCCAAGTATCAAAAGACATGAAGAAAATGGCGCTCAAGTGTTTGGCATTATGTGTTTTTCCAAAGGGAACCTCTTTGTGAATAGAATTCATTTCTGTCCTCTGTATCCAAGTGCAAGGTGACTACTTTATAAAATGTATAACTTAAAAAAAGCTTTTCTGTAAAATCCTGCCTTGCATAGGAAAGTAGGAGTAAGCTGTGATCAGTTTAACAAAGAGCCGGAAATTATGAAAATAATATGTGAGTAATAGTTTTTTCCTTTGCTACAATCTTTTGATTTGCGCAGTGGAATACTTGCTACAAGACTGTTTAGTTGTGGCCATGTATCAACTTACTGTATGTGAAAGGTGGTTGCTTCATGTCCCTCTTGTTCACACAACAGCCCAATTTACAACCATTGCCTCATGCACTGTAATGGGATTTCAACAGCAAAATGTCCTCATCTGTGAATCACAATGGGTGCTATGGACAGTGACCAGCAAACAAACTGTGCACAATGGACCGAGCAGACCAAGCGGTAAATGCTGTGATGAAATGCACCAGAATAATTTGTTGATCTTTGTACTTGGGGCAGAAGAACAAAACAGCTTGCATTAGATCTTTTGTTTTTCTGAGTGTGAGCTTTAATAACTGTACATTATTCAGACATGGTGTTCAAGAAACACAGCTTTCAGTTATCTGATGAAGGAGTGCTGTTATGTAATGTGTTTGAGGTGGCAGGGATATTGCTGGGCAATCCTCCGTGGAAAGATGAAAAGATCAACAACAAACGTTCATTAATTTGGCTGACACTTTTACATAAGAACAGTGTGAGTCTAAATGATTAAACATGGTTTGAAATGTAGGGACAAGCTGTTTGATATAAATGATAGGACGGTAGGGAGTTTGGGGAGTTGACAGAGAAGTCTCCTAATGTAATCCCTTTCTGTGCAACAACATGGACACCAGGTAACCTTTGGCATGACAAGGTCGAATATGCCTCTTAGGCACTGTCAGTCTTCTGAGAGCCACTGAGGAGGAAGGTGAGCGTTAGAAAGATGCATTTATGTGCTCCTCATTGGCCAAAACATGGTGTTTGCAGAATAAGGTTCAATGCATGGTTTAATGCATCTGGGGTCGAAGACATCATGCAGTATGTAAACATTTGTTAAGCCCTACATTGTGATTGTGTGAGGTTTTCTACAGCTGACATACTGTAGGACTGAGCACCTGTGCTATTAAAATAAGAACCACAAGTAATATATTCCAGGGGATGATTATGTTTCTGTCAGCATTACTGCATCAATTTTTGAAAATGATATGTCCTTATTTGTCTGCAGACCAATTCAGTATTCAGAATATATATTTCAGAATGTTCATTGAATCTCCACGAATAAAGGTCTAGATTGTGTTTAATTGCACTTGAGTCATCTTGTAATTTCCCCATCAGGGCAAATCACAGTGGTTGCTTTGGAAGTTGGCCAGATGTGTGAGTCATCCAGTAGAATGGACATTTTAAAACATGGTGTGGACTTGAGAGATCAAAAGACCTTTAAAGAATCTTTGTGTCTAGAAAAAAACTTCTTTTGCCATTTCATTCGTTTTCCCATGGTCTCTATTTACATCATTACACATGCATTTTTGTATACCGCCATCACTTGTTTCCGACCATTCTTGCAATCATTTTTTATGTTACAGTACTGGCTATCATTTGTTCTCAAATCAACTTGCATCATCCATAGGAAATCAAAGAAAATAGTTTATGTCCTTAATAGTCCTTTTTTGCAACCACACTGAATAAGGCTGGTAAGTCCACCAAATTAGCACCACCAGTGTTTTAGCCATTACCAATATGTGTAAATAAGCATTTGAAAGATATACGCAGTATGTTTAATGAATGCCAGGAGTTCACACATCAGAATGTATCAACCTGTTATACTGTAAGTTTTTTAAATCTGAGGTTACCACAGACTGAGCAAGCTTGCAGATAGTGGAGATAATCCATCCTGACTGCTAAGACAATTAGCCCCAAATTAATGTTGCCTAGAACTGTCTCCCGTGATTCTACAGGTAGGACCAATCAAAGAGCAGGAATATGTAGCCTACAGTATGCCGTTTAAGCTTCAGGAGATTTAGGCATGTTATTCAATTTACAGTGTTCATGCATGGATCCTCCCCCACAGGAGCCTGTCAACTATGCCCCTATTGAGGCTCTGAGAAAGTAACATCCCTGGGAAATGATACAGCTATATGGACCTCTGATTGAGATAACTTCAAGAAGATAACACGCTCATCATTTTGTCTTCCCTGCTATTGCCATTAGATGCATCTGAGGATTATACGAATTGAATGTGTGTGAACTGTGGACAAAGGTAACCAAAGCTTGATTATTTGTCCCCTACCGAGAGAAAAAAAAAGTTGAAAGGCAAAAGGACAGGAGATCGAAGAAATGTCTGTCGCCATCTTTTTTCACAAATCTGTGTCAGCTGCAACATTCTCCATCAATTTGGGATGTGTTACTTGCAAGTCCCCTTGACACAGTTCCAGAATGGAAATTAGTTTCCAAAATTTGCTAGTGATCCAGGGCCATCAGGACAATGAGTAGAGAGCTTAACAACACAGTTACACCAGTATAAATGGTGATTATTATGCTAAGGTCAATGTTGTATCAGTATGCCCTAGCAGTTCACCAGGTACCTACATGCTTCCAGATGTCAACAGTGAAAGACATTAATTAGTGTTACTAAACAGTGCAGCTGACCCTCCTTTAAACCCAGTCTATATGAAGGCTTTGTCTTTTTATTGTCTTGAGTTGACATTTTATCAATTTTCCTAATCATTTTCCAAAATGTATTTCTTCCACCCCAGTCTTAAAATTAGCCCAAAGTGCTTGATATACACCACTTGATACTCTGGTTGATCAAATTAATTCAATTAAAATTTAATTAATTGAAATCTAATCGAATTCTAATTCTAAATCTAATTAAACTTCAGCTGAACATCATCTAGTGCCATGAACATTTTCCTTATTGATGACATTCTTAAAATTATGCAGATATAAAACTAACTAGTTACATATTAGCTGGGCCATACAGAGCAGACATTACTATTTGAATCCTGATCTGTGTGGTTATCATATATGTACGCTGCAATAAAACATTTTCACTTGTTGAATATAGCTTCTGCAACCATCTGCTGCCAACAATCTACCACTAGATGGTAGTAAAGAGCCTTTTATGTCTCTGTGCCAGCATAGACTTTCAACTGCAGTATGTGTAGAATGTTGTTGCACTATCAAATTGCCACAGCTTGTGAAAAGCTTGAATTGGCTATTGAAAAGTGATCCCGGTTTTTAAAGAAACAAAGAAGCAAAAAATTTATCTGGTTTTGCTTACTCATTTTTAGTCTGGCTATACAGAGCTAAGGGGCGTTTTTAAAGATTCTTAATATGAATCCCTCCATATTAAAAATGCAGCAGCAATAATCAGACAGAATATGTTCTCAGATGAAAGAGGTTCCCCTTTCAGTCTGTGTGGCAATGCCAAATGTCACCAGGAAAACGATCGAATTGCAGACTATCATATAACATTACAGTGAGTGGACTGGATTCAACTTCTCAGGAGAGGCTAAATTACAGCAGTTCACAGTAGTCTTGAAGGATGTTACGTATAATTAAAAAGATTTTCTTGCTTTCACAGGCTAGCATTTCCGTGTGACTAATAGCAGAAACCCATTGAAATCACACTTAATTGAGACGTGCTGTCAATGAATTGTGTGAATAGATTAATATAAAATGTCATGACATTTTGACTTTCATTCCACAACCTAAAATGCATTGTGTTTTCGTACTGTTATAGCCATAACTTGAATCTCATTTCGTAAGTAACATACATAACATGGCGAAAATTTGCAGAGCTCCCTGCTTTTCAGAAAATATAAAATATAGATAGATTAATGATATTTCTCTACCTTCAGATAAATATGTTTACAATTGCTCACAATATGTAAATATATCTTGAAATGTGGATTTTTATACAGCATATGCAATGTGGTCATACAGAGTTGTTCTTTCTTTATTCATTGTTGTAAATTCTTAAATAAACAAAATTAAAATGTTCACAGGAAAAGCGCATTCTACTGTAATAATGATTCAGAGGAATCAAGCAAAATAACACTTTTCTAAAGTTATATATTTATTGGTCAAAAATATGTCACAAATATTTACACAACTGCTATCATTACTTCTTTCATCTCCCTTGACAAGAATGACAATAATGAGTCATCTTCAATAATGTTTTATGAAAGGTGAAAATATTGCGGGTGGGTTGGGGGGTAGAGGTCTTTACTAATCCCTCCATAGACCATTTTATAAGAACATTTGGTCTGCTCTTATGTATTGCCCACTTTAATACAAACCACATATTTTTGTAACAGTCATTAGTCTGGAGACTGAGAAGGTCATTGCAAAACAATAATTGTTTGGTCAGTTAACCATTTCTTGGTTGGTTTTGAGGTATGATTGGGATCATTGGTGAAAGATTCATTTGTGGCCAGGTTTCAGCCTCCTGGCAGTGGGAACCTCGTTCTTGGCTGAAATATATCAGTACATGCTGGACTTCAATATTCAGTTGACCTGAACAACAGTTCCAGGACCGGTAAATGTTAAACAATCCCTTAAAAGTTCCAGCACATTTTTCATCATTATTTGCAACATAAGCATCCTTCATCCAGTGGATGTCATCTGACCATATCCACAATCAACATTCAAGTGCGATTCAACAAACCTCAGATACTTATTTTTATTTTTTGCCCTCAACATAGGCTTTTTTTCAGGCAAGTGGCCCTTCTGGAGCTAGCACCTAACTGTAGATTTGGATACTTTTTCATAGAAGTCCACCTTTGGCCATTTTTCTTTGCCTCCCAAACAATTTGCTTCATTGTGCACTGGAGCAAGATGCAATTCTGTCCTCTAGCAGGAAGGTGTAGCACTGCTCCAGTGATTTCAAACTAGTTAATTATTGACTATAAAGCTATATCACTAATTATTTTATAAATTTGTTATAAGATCAAATATTTACATGCAACAGACATAATGCCCCATTTGTATGTTGCCAAAGCATTTGTTTGGCAGTAACATGAAGCATCACCAAAGATCATCATATCTCCCTTACTGAACATAATATTTTAAACAAAACAAAGTTGGTTATGTCACACTGCCAAATGTGAAAAATCTAAATCAGTGTTTAAATCACTTTCAGAGTTAAAAAAAAAAAAAAAAAGGAAGTTGCACGGTGAGTGAACAGAGACTATGAAATTGAACGTGGTGGAATGAACAGACGCCTGCGCTTGAGCGACAACCTGTTCCACGGGTATTTTAAATATGCAGTACCCCCTCAATATCAATCTAAATCGTAAGATGAAATGCACAAAGAATCAGTACATTTTCGTGGGGACCAACATGTTCGTGCTGTACCATTTCGTTAACTATTCGGGTTCACAGCAAAGGCTTATGGGAAGTACGCTGCGAACACTGGGCAGATACTGGAGTCTTAATGCAGCCGCTAAGGTAGCCCGAAAGAAAGGATAAATCTCCACACGGATACGGTATTTAAGTGATTGTCCAAATAATTTATTGTTTATTTGTGAATAAATATATGCGTCCTTACACGATCAGAGCCTTTTGAATTTAAAATCAGAGGGGAAAAGGGAAAGTTGCAAATCATATTTGATAGAAAGGATATGCGTAACCCAGGGCTTCGGCAAGACCGCGGAGACTGATGGGTAAGTGTGCCAAAGGACAGAATTCCTTTAAAAACAGCATTTCCGTTCAACAACCCCAGCTAAAGAATTGATGCTAACACGTTTATGATCCATGTGCATTTTGGCTGCGTTGATTCGCCCGCGCATGTGTACTTTGCACATTTATGTCATAATCAGTACAGATCATATTTTAATGGGCAAAGCAGAGAAGCAGCGCAGGCTGTCTGCAGTCAGACCGCGATGGCTGATGGGAATGACAACCAGTTATTCTTCATAAAATGTCAACAAAGACGTGCGATATCTACATTTATATTTTACAAACACGCGATATAGGACTGATCATGTCCTTCTTTCGTAAGATTCCTTGGGAAACGTTCTATATTGTAACACTTTAACAAATACCGAGCGACTACGGAGAAAGCTACGACGAAGTGAATTCTGGGTATGGAAGAAGAACCATGGTTATAGACAGCAGTGCTTTTAAAGGTGCATCACTGGAAAGAACGACGGCAGTGTTTACTGTACATATGATATCAATGGTTACATGAGCCCAACTTTAGTTTACTGTTGCTAGATATAAGTACCCGACTTGTTGTGGGGTTTTATATAACATAAATCGGCATATCACGTCACGTGACTGCCCATTCAACATTTTGGGGGTGGGCATCCCTCTCTGGTGTCTTGCTGCTGTCAGAGGAGGAACGCAATATACCCGAGGTCTTATTGTTTTGTATGTTACACATATAATCTGAATATGCTGGTTCTGGTTTAGTGAAATACTGAAACTGAGAAACTTTTATTTGAGACACCCTTCCATTATCAAAAAAAAAAAAAAAATCTGTTGTACTAGGCACTGAGTAAATATGCTGATGGATAAACCTGGTGATGAGGTCATGGCAGTTCTCTACTGTTTTGTCTGCCTGAACTGGTCACCCAGTGACGAGATTCCTCCTCTCAATAAGATATCACCTCTTGCTGAGTGACACCCCTGACAGCGTCAGTGCATCTTAAGCAGGTAGGGAGCAAATTTATGCTTGCTCTTTGTCTTTTGTGTGTGTGTGTGTGTCTGTTATCAGCTTCATTGCACGCTTAATGTATCTGAGGGCATGTTCTCATAATTACTCAGGTGCCTCTCAGTTTTGCCTCGATCACCTACGTGTTTGATGTATGGTTTCGGCCTGATGGGCATCTGCAGCAGTGTCATTCCAGTGTGGAAAGCAGAGCATATTCTATAAGAAATAACTGGGCAGGAGGCTCCTGCATCGTTGTCTTCTATATGAATTTCTGCATCCTATCACTGTGCAATCAAACAGCAGATAGATTTGCAGCTTTTGAGGTTTTTTTTATCCTTGGGTCACTGTTTAATGTATTAGCAGTATTAGACAGTGTAAACTGCATCATGCATGCATGTATATGTGTGTGTGTGTATGTATATGTATATACACGCATCATTTTATTTTGCTGAAGATATTCTGCATCTAACCTGCATAAACTGAATGATTTTATGGTAAGGTTTGTTCTGATTCTTTGCAGGTCACAGAAGGCCTGTTACTACAGGGCACTGGCAGTTGGGCAGGTGATTTGTTTGGAGCTACTGTATTGACGTTTCAGGTGAGTTTAAGGTTCTGACCGAGGTAGTAACAATGTGCACACGAAGTAACCAAATGTGTCCCCACAGGTGCCGTGCACAGGGGTTCATACTTACGGTTTTGATCCATGGAATGTTGTGCTTTTGATGATTGAATAGGGCTGTGTTTACGATAGTAACTGTTAGATTCCTTTTGGGGTTGTCTCGAATTCTGCTTCCTCATTGACCAAACTGGACTAATTTAAGTCTTGCTTTGTGATGCTGTCCAAAAGCGAATGGTAACTTCTATTGAAGTTTTTGTATGTTCATCAGTGGCACAAACCCATCATTCAGTGTTGCTGTACTTTTGATTTGTAACAGCAAAGAAAACACGTTCTTGCTCACAGTTTTTGTGATAGGGATGTCGTATTCCTGTCAAATTTTGATACTTTGTAAAATGTAAACATTGTAAAATGTTGTCACAACAGCCAATGAAAAGCCTTAGATTTGTCACAATGCATTCCTGTGAGCTGCCTGTACATCGTTTAACTGATTTCTGAGAGCAGCTTTGGCAGATCTTTTAAGGAAATACCTTTTGTTTGTTTTTGTTTCTTATGCTGCTTATTGGAATATTTACAGAATGGTGTTTACCTACAGTACTGTCACGGAAGTCCTAATACAAATTATGACAGTAACTTATAATGTATGTTTGGTTTTCTGAACCTGTAAGAAAGTTAAATGGGTGACTTGCTGATAATAACTTTCCAACTCTACTGGTTTGTGACAGGATCTCTAGTAATATGAAAATTTACTACCAACAAGCTAACTATTGTTAGACCAATTTTTAGCTTGCATTAAAAATGACAGTTTTCTAAATCTTTAACAATAAATGGTACAAGTAAAAAATCAAGTGGTTTTCTCATTATTTGATGATGGCTGTTATCAGTTGACTGTCCCAATATCAAGTATCTCTTTATTATATAGGCCTATGCGCTATTCATTCATAAGCCATACATTGAACATCTTGTATTTTAGGCCATTGACTCACCATTTTCCAAGTACTCGTGATGCTTTTTGTAGTACTTTTCTGACAAAAGAAACTAGGATTTGTTGTTCCTTCAACACTTATTTTGTGGAACATGAAATGAACCCTAATCATTTATGATGCTGAGTTCATTTCATTTCATGCTTAATGTTCTTGCTGCTTAAGGAAGAGGATAAAATTCTGTATTTCAGGAGCAGAACTTGGCTGAGGTACAGATCATCTAGCGAAAATGTATATTTTGAGTCTTGCATCCTGGCTTTGTTTTTCTTGGAATGGCTTATGTATGTCCTTATAACCCTGAGAATGTTCTAATTATACTACATTTTTCTGGTAAACATTAGGTTATTTAGTGCTAGAAATCTTTTTTTTCCACAATTCTTCAGCTGTGTAAATAGCCAGATTGGTCCCAGTTTGGATTGTAACCTCACACCAATCTTTCCACATCTTTTACTCAAAGAAAAACAAAGCACTCTCAGTTTGTGGTCAAGGCGATTTGCTTTCGGCTGCCCACCAGTCATAAAAACAGTTGACTAAGTTGTTATGCCCCTGGCATTTCTGGCTATACTATATCTTCCTTATAGCCAAAACAATTATCAGCATATAGATATATGTATGGTTATTAGGAGTGCTGCTATATGGCATTTGAGTGGGGGAGAATGTAGCGTTGAGGCCGTGTATCTGTGTTCCCTCCTCTAAATTTCTGCTGCCGTTGGAGACGCTGTGTATGGAAGTGAGTTGGAGGCCTTGGAGTGGGGGCTGAGCAGAGGGTGTGATGGTTTTGTTCAGGGGTGAGCTGAAAAGGGAGAAGAGTTCTAGTTGCCTTTTGTGCCATAATTCCCTAAATTAAAATTGAAGTGCAAACTGTGTATATAAAAAAGTAACATCTTATTTTGGTTTGCCTTTTTTGGTCAAGAAAAAAGCCTACGTTTGTATCTTTTCTTGATTGTATTACCTAACAGCGCAAGTACTTTGGATCGTTACACATAAAGAATGATTTAATGTGTTACCCGTACGGAAGGCTAAGCAGCTGTGGATCCAGGCACTAAATTCTGCTACTCTGGCCTCCTCAGGGTCAAGCTGTGTGCCGTGCCGCAGAACCCTTGTCTGTGCTCGCGGCTATTGTCTGTAATCGGCTCTGTGGGGCACAAAAGCACTGGCCAGTAAACTGCTGGTTTCCAGGCTGTAGTCCGTCCGTAAACTCCCCTGGAGGAGCCCAGCTCCTGCCTTCTTCTACCTTCCCTTCTCACATTTCCTCTTATTTTTTTCCTCCTCTGTTTCATTTTTTTTGGGTCTTTCTCCTGCGCCAGCTGCTGCGACTCCATAGCCAGGAGAGATACTTCACCCCACAGTGCGCACGTAGACAAAAGGCCTAATTCTGCTGTGTAACACTGCCCCCTTCCTCCATTAACGGTTCAGCATCTGGAGTGGAAATTGGCATGTGTAAAGCAGAATCAGCGCGAGTGCAAAATGAGGGCTGGGTCGATTCTGGTGCATGAGGGCTCTCCAGGAGGACTTCTCTTAGTGGAAATTCAAACGAGGGTATGGCTCTGCTTCCTTCACCCACGCTCTGTGTGTACGTGCCTGCCTGTGTGTGTGTGTGTGTGTGTGTGTGCGCGCGCGTACGTGCGTGCGTGCATGCAGGAGAAAGGGAGAGGGAGAGGGCGTTGTGAGTCACAGCCTTTGTCTTCTACTTCATTCACCACAGACAAGATGCTCAGTTGCCCAGAGCCAGAGGGGATTATATTGTGGCAGCTGATTTTAATTGACAAAGCTCATCCTCTGTGGGAGAAAGAGCATGGACCAGGGGCTTAGAAGAGAGAAGGAAAGCAGGCCAGAAACAGTCCCAGATCAGCAGAACTGCATGGTCTCAGACACAGTGGTAGTGAAACAGGGGAAAAAAGGCCAGTTTCAGCTGCTTTTATATCAAACGTGTCTCTCCCCTTTTGACCGATGATCACGGTGTTGTTCTAAACGGAAACCTTGCGTCTGTTTGTCATTCTCATTCGCTGATTGTTTTTGTGTTCGAGTCAACGGTACCTTTATTTTATTGCACTTTGCGCTTCACAGCTGAGCTGTATTTTTGTTAACCCCGCAAGCTTGTAGGCACGGTGTTCTTGGAAATAAGTGCAATTTTCCTGACAGGGAGTGAATGTGTATGTTTTTGCCATAGGCATGGATTGTTATGTGATTATTATAATTTTTTTTGTAGGCCAGATTCTGTCTCAGGAGAAAATCTGCAATCCCGGTCAATATCAGATACAATCTCTTTAAACTTTTTCCCCCTTGGACACAAATATTAGCTTAATGTTGCATTAAGGCAATATTGTCTAGATATTGAACCAGTATAGTACTATAAAGCAGCTGTGATCTCTGCAAGCAATCAGAAAATGGGCACTGTGTGTCAGTGGCTTGCTGCAGCAAAGGCTTTATGTGGGGTGACCGGAACCGGCTGAAACTGGTTTGAGGCAGACTGAGGCTCATGAACAATGCAGTCACTGTGCTACAGTAAGATAGCTAGCTGCTTCATGGCAGCCAAAATAGCAGAGGAGCCTGCAGAAACGTACCATCCCAAACAATATGGTTGCACACTAGATACACCACTCAGGGTATGTTACTTTCTGCAGTCAGAAAACATTGTTTGCCTTCAGTGGAGGGGGGAAGCGCCCTGAAGTCTGGCTCAGATGGTCATTGTCTGTCTTCTGGTGGTGCAATGGATGACAGAGGATCACACCATGTCTGTGGATGTAACATGACCCCTTTTTGGGCCTGGTCTGGTTTGGGAAGTGGAATTTTTTTTGGAAGGGGGGGTGCTGTTGTGACTGTGCTGTTGCAGGAAGGAAGGTGGCTTTGCTAGAGTGTTCCGGAGCTCTGAGGGTGAGGAGTGGCCGATTTGCATGTTTTAACCGCAGTGCTTGTGTGTTCACGTGTGCATCCGAAAGCAAAAAAAAAAAAAATAGCATGTTGATGATAAAAAAGGGTATCAGATGCTACACCGGCATAGCATTTTGTGCCTGCACGCTGAACATTCATCTGTCACTGTCAGAAGCCATTCTTGCTCGTGTTGGCCATACTTTTTTTTGTACCAGGCCTTTTCTCTCCTCTTCAGGTTTAAACTATCTGTGGTCTACAGCTCTTTTCTTTCTTTCTCTCTTTCTCTCTCTCTCTTTCACTCTCTTTTCCTCTTTGACAGCATCTCATCTTGCAGATCACTCCCATCGTGTGCTGTGCAGACTTTCATTTGCCTCGTGTGTGAGAGCAGTGCGGATGTGGTGTACAGCTTTGTGGTTGCGTAGGGCAGCCTTTTAACCATTTCCATTAAAGGGGACCATGGCTGCCTGCATTCAGTCTAAACAGCCCAGCCGCCTATTGTGGATATGCATCTGCTTGTCTTTGTGTACGGTATCATCAAAGTGGATCTTTGCTGGGAAACATAGGAAGCTCTAATGATGTGAGTCCGTAAATCCCTTGCCATGGATGGAAAAATAAAAATGTAAAACGGTTTGGATTGCCTGTGCAAACACGTCGCAGTGCAGGCGTTCGGTGTTCCAGTGCAGAACAGCACGTAGACAGCAGGCCTGTGTTTGTCTCGGTTGTTGTGGGTAGAAATGAATAGGCCTCCTGTGAATATGCGATTTGAACAGATGCATGGTAGCTGTTTAAAGCTTAAGAATCATTTTTAATCTTGCATATTGTTAATGTCATCATGTGACCTTCATCCAGGTCTTGATTTCTGTGTTTTCTTTAACACCTTCATCCATTTTATTTGAAACTGTGCATCAGCTAACCTGCATAATTATTAGCCTGCATTATTGACTAAGGTGAATTGTTTGGATCCATCTTTCCCTTCAGGAGCTGAAGACACGTTGGCCAAATTGCATTTGAAAAGATATATTTGCTCATCTGTCAGCTTTTCTTAGCATCATCTATTGTTATCGTTCTCTTCTTAAACTGTCTGATAATTTACAAATAAGGTCACATGTACTGCTTGAATAATGAATAAATAATGCAATATTTGCAGATATCTAAGAATTTATCAAATAAAAATGGTTTTATTTTTATGGTTTTATCATGATCATTTCCAAGGGTTTTAAAGACTGTTCTCATACAAGGTGCTTGTGATCCTTTCACTGATGACAGTAGTTATTTATTAAATCCAGCATTGCTAAATTAAGAGGTGCACCCCACAGAAACCTTGGCTAAACCTTTGCCATTTTATCATTAACAGGCAAAATCCTTGCTGCCATTTTATAGTCGTTCTTGGTGTCCCCAAGTCAGGCTCCATTGTTAACATGCATCGCTGCGTAGGATTTATCATGTGAATAGTACTGTTCCTCATTGGCAGGGGGCCATGTGTTGAATTGGAAATCAATTGTTTTACAAAGCAACCAACTTTATTTTGGGGTCCGGCCATTTTGAATGGTTTAATAACTATTGACAGGGAGAGCCAGATTGTGCATAATGCAATGCAGAAGGCCACTAGCATCTACGTGAAGAACTACTTTTTCCATTCATTCAAGGGGGTCTATATAAATACGCAAAGAAGGCCCCTCATACTGGGACGAGAACAAATGTACAATGCCGAAATGCAAAATTATTGGGACAGGGACATTTGTTTTGGATCTTTGTTCTTGCACATTGGATTTGAAATAAAGCTATCAATATGAGGTTAAAGTGCAGACTGATATTTACAATTGTATATATTACACCAGTTATCTATTTTCTACATTACAAGCCACACAGTTTACTCCTGATCTTGCACCACTCAGAGAAGAGGCATGCATCTCTCTGATGATATCTTGTAAACTATAGGCAGTTAGTGAACTACTGATAATGTCCAGACCCCAGACTCAAGTTAACAGTGTACTAATAACCTACATGTTTGTATAGTCTCAAGGTATGCTTTATGATCAAATTTTGAATGCACCCAACAATACAAACACTCACGCATAGCTGATTGGCAGGGGAAAATACAGACATTTATCATATTCCAATTTGACCTTCTAAATGAATGTTTCCTACACATGCTCTGACAGTAATAGAAACTTGTATAGGAGGTTAAATGCGGCCTTTGTGTATGCTGCACTGTACATTTACCACAAGTCACTCGTACATATTATTTAATAATTTACTCAAACACATTATGTGGTGGAAAAAGTTTGCGGTAACAACCAGAAATGGCTTGAAGCATATGAGGTATTTGGATGAAAGTAATTATGTAAAAAAAAAAAAAGAGTGCCTCAGGGTTATTTCTGTTTGTGTCTGACAGGAGTTGATGAAGAGCAGAGTGATCCACTGATTATTTCTTTAAATGCTGTAATATTATGAGCCATGGAATTATTTTTTAAATAAAGTTATGAATTATGACAGCCTTAAAGTCCTGGCAAAAAGTGAGAGAGGAAATGATATGCAAGAGTGTGTTGTATAAATATGAAATAAAATGCACAAACAGACAAGATTGTTTAGCGAGAATGTAGGGAGTCACTGTTTCCTGTGCATGATTGGTGTGCTGTCAGAGTCATTTGCGGTTTATTCTGGTATGCTTCGGCTGTGAAGCATATGTGAAACAGACACAGGTGCTTTGAGAGGTAAAGGTATACATTAGAGGGAAAAATTATTTTTGTTCCAAATGTCAGCCTATTTTCAGTGACATGACATTTGTTTGTTGATGACAGAGCAAATAATGTTACCAGCTTCTTTCTGTACTAGAAAGAACATTTTTGAAAAGACACTAATTTTATCTGACGTGAGATAGCCAATTCATTTCCGCTATCCTGTTAGAACATAATATAGATTGGAAATGTCTTTCTCCCAATTAAATTATACATGTTTAATGGGACCATTTTTACAGCTGTGCTCTGTAACTATGAACTAAGTACAACACCATGCAAAGCAAGAGTGATCCTGACTATCGATCCTAAATCATTTTTGGGATACTTGGCAGCTGTGATTCAGTTCAGACTAAAATAGTATTTGTGACTTTTAAATATTAGTTTTTTCACATTTTCATCTTAAACTTATCAACAGTCTTCTCTGTATTTATGTCTTATACAGGTTTATACAATATCATACTAAGACCATGGGTGATATGAAGACTCCTGACTTCGATGACCTGCTTGCAGCCTTTGACATTCCTGATATGGTCGATCCCAAAGTGGCAATTGAATCTGGCCACGACGACCATGAGGGGCAGCTCAAGCACAGTGTTCCCCCTGAGGAGGAATCCCATGTACCCTCAGCTCCTGATGTTGGGGTCAGTGTGATCGTGAAGAACATCCGCAACATCGATACCAGTGACCATGGGCTTGCTGAAAAGGAGATTCACTCCTCTATGGGGAACGGGCTACACAATGGGTTCCTTTCGTTGTCACCCAGTGACCGGTTTGGCAAAGACAGTGGGAAGACCCTGAAAGATGAAGGCCATGGACTCACCCTTAGTAACTCCTCATTCAACCAGTTCAGCCCCATCTCCAGTGCAGAGGAGTTTGACGACGATGACAAAATCGAAGTTGATGATCCTTCAGACAAGCAGGAAAGCCTACCGGGTTTTAGGTCAAACCCTCTAACAGGATGTTCAAACAAACGAGAGGAGGACACATCAAAAGTTGCAGCAGCTGACATCTTGTCAAAACCTGGGGCAAATGGTGACTTTGACAAATCTAAAATGGAAAACAATAGCACTTTGAGTGGTTTAAACCTGTATAATCTACAGAAACCAAGAAAATTGGAAGAGCAGCCTAAGGAGGTGGTTTCAAAATCTTTAGAGGGGAAGGAAAGTGGGGATGCAGCAGGGCTGAATGTGTCCAGCGCCTCTCAAGCTAAGGCTAAGTCTTCAGCAAAGCTCTCCTCGTGCATTGCTGCTATTGCTGCTCTTAGTGCAAAGAAAGCCACAACAGACTCCACAGGCACTGAGCTCCACACAATCCCCCATGACTCCCCCAAGGAAGCTAAAGAAAATCTCAGAGTAACAGATAAGACCCCAGAGCCTGAGCCTGCCCTGGAGCTGGCCAAGAGGATGTTCTCCAAGCAGCCTGAGAGCCCCTGCAGTGTCACCAGCGAGAGCAGCAGTAAGGGCTCGCCGTCTTCTCAGACAGGCTCCGTGCCGGTCATCCCCAAAGTCCGGATCAAGACCATAAAGACATCGTCGGGCCAGATCAAACGAACTGTCACCAGGGTGCTGCCGGTGTTTGATCCCGAAGACCTCAAAAAAGGGACTGACTCTACCTCTATAGTTGTCTCTTCCCTCCTGTCCTCCCCGACAGCAACGTCTGTTTTCTCCTCTCCATCCCGGACCACCCTGCCCACCACAGTGGTCACGACATCTGCCAGTTCAGCAATGGAGGTCACCAAGCAGATGACTATCAAGCCAGTCGCCACTGCCTTCCTGCCTGTCTCTGCGGTCAAGACAGCTGGCTCCCAGGTGATCAACCTCAAATTGGCCAACAACACCACAGTGAAAGCTACCGTCATCCCCGCTGCCTCTGTGCAGAGTGCCAGCAGTGCCATCCTGAAGGCTGCCAATGCTATCCAGCAGCAGACAGTCATGGTGCCCGCCTCCAGCCTTGCCAATGCCAAACTTGTGCCAAAGACTGTCCACCTCACCAACCTCAACCTCCTTCCTCAGACCTCTGCTTCCTCAGCGGAGCTTCACCAGGTACTTGCCAAGCCGCAGCAGCCCATCAAGCAGGCTATGATCACCACCCAGGCCCCTAAGAAGGTGTCCCGTGTCCAAGTGCTTGCCAGTTCCCAAAGTTCAGTGGTCGAGGCCTTTAACAAGGTCCTGAGCAGCATCAACCCTGTCCCTGTGTATGTGCCCAACCTCAGCCCCCCATCGGCAGCCTGCATCTCCATACCTTCCCGTGGATACAAGTGTCTGGAGTGTGGAGATTCCTTTGCCCTGGAGAAGAGCCTCACCCAGCACTATGACCGCAGGAGCGTCCGCATCGAGGTCACGTGCAACCACTGCGCCAAGAACCTGGTCTTCTACAACAAGTGCAGCCTTCTCTCCCATGCCCGGGGCCATAAGGACAAGGGGGTAGTCATGCAGTGCTCCCATCTAATCCTGAAGCCCATCCCTGCAGACCAGATGATCGCCGCTCCCTCGCCCACCTCCGTTGTGGCGACTGCCACCATCCACAACTCGCTGGGGAAGGCAGTGCCTGGCATCCTCAGCACAGTGATCTCTGCCCCCTCCACTGCCCCGGTGGTGGCTGCTATGCCCCTGGACGAGGACTCATCCAAGCTCTGCAGGCACAGCCTCAAGTGCTTAGAGTGCAGTGAGATGTTTCAGGACGAGGCCTCCCTAGCAATGCACTACCAACAGGCAGTGGAGTCAAGTGGACAGGTGTGTCTGTGTGTATGATGTATGTGTACGTGTGTGTGTGTGTCCGTCTTGTTTCCACTTTGTTCTATGAAGTGGACCATTGTTTCTCTATGTGTATGCTCTCACTGTCTCTTTGCCTGGGTTCATCCATGGTTATGTCCTTCAATAAGAGTAGTTAATTTAGATAAAACAGCCCATCGTAAAGTGTTTGTACGCAAGGTTTAGAATTTCTTTATATAAGAGTTATATATTATCTTTTTATATAAGTGTTTTTCAGAAAGCTGTCCTTTTAATTAAGTGTTTCTGATGTCATCTTATAAAACAGAAAACCTGCAGCATTTGCCTAATGCTGCTCCCGAACCAGTGCAGCTTTGTGTCGCACCAGCGGATCCACCAGCACAAGTCTCCATACGTCTGCCCAGAGTGCGGAGCCATCTGCCGGTCAGTTCACTTCCAGACCCACATCACCAAGAACTGCCTGCACTACACCCGCAGGGTGGGCTACCGGTGAGTCTCCGCCCCCCCCCCCCCCCCCCCCCCCCCTTCCCACCATCCTCCTCTCCAGTCACGAGGAAACAAATCCACTCGGATCTCTTTCCCAAACGCACACACTGCTTCTCCTTACATTTGAACAACAAGGTTTGAGCATGCTAGAAGTAGGTTCAGCACTTGCGCTTCATTCAAATTGCCAATGAGCTGTGGCTGAACACAGTCACAGTTATGCTCATATTTTTGGTTGATGTTTCCATGCCTTGTGATTATAAGCCCAGTTGAAAAGGACAGAATGTGACTAATGGTGTTCATTTCCTCCCCCAGCTGCGTACACTGCAGCGTCATCTACGCAGACGTGGCTGCACTCAAGTCCCACATCCAGGGCACGCACTGTGAGATCTTCTACAAATGCCCCATCTGCCCCATGGCATTTAAATCTGCCCCAGGAACTCACTCCCATGCCTACACGCAGCACCCAGGGGTTAAGATCGGAGAGCCCAAGTGAGTGACACCAACACTCCCTTTCAGCCAGGATTGACATGATATTTACAACCCTTTTCACACATGCAGCTTTACCCTGAAATGTTATGGACATGTACTGCTAAGGGATCCATAGTGAGTGAGAGCCAGATTCGGCTCAAGAGCAAGCAACAAGAAAGAAAAAGTTTTGTTTCGATAGTAGTGAGAACAAAGCCATAACAGCAGCAGATCAATCACGCAAAACTCTCACTAAAACAACCATCCAGCTACGTTGTTTTGTATGACTAAAGATAAAGTAAACAAAACTTGTACACCAAATAAATGGCACTCTGCTAACTAGGTACCCAGCAGGCTTTTAACTGTTATGATTCACTGTTTAATCGTTAGCAAGCTACTTAACATTAGCTGGTTCATTTTGAAGATTTAAGTGTTTGAATGCCCCTTGGTTGTGTCCAGAAAGAGCTGCAAGAACAGTTAATAGGGCTATGTGTGCGCCACGTGTGAAATGCTACACAGCCGCTACAATAACTCTGACTCAAATGGAACTTGGAGGACAAAATCACCTGACATTTTGGGATTACTCGGTGTTAAATGACATTATGTATGGTAGATTCACCTGAAAGCAATTTACCTTTCATGACCTTTAACTATTTCCTCATTTTGTCCCTCAACACACTGTAATTAATTGTTAGGCCCCAGAGCAGGTGTTTCTGTACAAGGTACTCTTTTTGTACTGCTTACGTACGGAAGGAACACATTGTGGGAAAATGTTGTTCACTAATGCTTTATTTGATATGACAAAACACATTGTTTGTTGAATGTGCATACTGTCATTCTTGAATTGATTTAGTAAAATCCTACTGCCTACTTTTAGTTTGTTATTTTGCAGTTGAATAATCCTTGTGTTTGCTTACTTTTTGAATGTCACAGCATGCAAGGAATACTGTGGCAATTGAATAGAAATAGTTAAAGTTTAAATAATAGTTTAAGAATTATTCTGGCCTGTTACTCTAATTGTCTGCCATTGATTTTGCTAATCTGCATTATGCTTGCCAATTTTCTCATTCTTAATGATAATGCACCTTGGACTGAGAAAATAGTATTATTCAAACAATAGCCCAATGATTAGGAAAACAGAAAGTCATTATCTTATGCGCAGGGACTGTTACCGCTATTAAGAAAATTTTGTGCAAAGAGATGTATTGGCGTATTATATTTTCATGGTAATTCATCACACCATGATCATATGATCATCACTTGTTCGGCTCGAAAGTCAGTGTCGTTCTCAAGATTATTGTCGGGGGGAACCTTTTCATGCACTTACAATGTATACGATTCACCACTTCTTCTTGAGATTCCAGTACAGTGTGTATTAATGCACATCTGAAATTGATTTGACCATGGCTTGATGGCTAAGGACTGACAAATCAATCATCAAATGCTGTTTGTAAAAGGAGTGAAAACTATTTTATGCTTTTTGACTTGGTGTCATGAGACAGCAGCACAAATGTAACTATGCAACAGTAACCAAATATGGCCACTTCATTGAGCTGCAGTTCAGAATTCCTCAAAATGAAAACTGGATCTCTCAGATACCTAACACTGAGCTGTCCAGCCTTTATTTTTCTTTCATGTAAAAAAATGAACATGATTTGCTTCTCACTCTACGTAGAAAATAATAACAAACTAGGGCAGCAGAATTAACTGTGGTAGTGTAAGACAGTCAAAACACCAGTTCAAATAAATCCCACCAGTCAATGTGTTAATATTGACAGCTTTACGGTTTTGTGTCTTTCAGATTGATATACAAGTGCTCCATGTGTGATACAGTTTTTACCCAGCAGACTTTGCTCTACTCCCACTTTGACCAACACATAGCCAATCAGAAAGTGTCTGTCTTCAAATGCCCCGACTGCTCCATGCATTATGCTCAAAAACAGCTCATGCTGGATCACATAAAGGTAAGGAAAATCTTTTTATTTATTTCTCTTTCTCCTCATTTTCAAGCAAAAATATTGTTTTCTGGCTTGCATACTGGAGTGAGGTCTAGCTTTCAGATTAGATACTTCAGCAAATACATCCAACATGTCATGCTAACTGCTAGTGTTTCTAGGACTTGAAACATTTAACCGGTATTTCAGTCTTTATCCTCAAGGTGTCACTGTAGGCACCATAATTTCTATAAGTGGTAAGCAGTCAAAAGAACAGGATTAATTCCACAATTAAGGACCAATAGAAGTTTGTTGGCATAAGGGTGTACATCTTTGAGCTGACATTGTTTCACGCTCCAACCACATTCATAAAGATTACTTTAAGTGAGAGTACAATATCTTCCTGTTATACGGTCCATTGATGGGTACAACTGCGGGCAAAAAAACCTGCAGTTTATCATTACATCACAAAGAAATACATAAATTGTCCAGCGCCTTCAATTGCCGAGAAAACGGGCAATCTAATCGATCTGCAGTATGGCATGGCACTGCGGTACGGTGACGTGGTGACTCTGTCGCACGGCCTCCAGAGTTATTGGTTATGATTTACCTTCTGTTGCTTAAATTTATTTGTGCTTTGTGTTCAAACCTGGAACGGAACTTTTCCATTATACCACCCTGAGGCTGTCCAGTCCGTGACTTCATGCTAGTTTACATCCATTTTGTGCTGTCGCTCCATTGAGCCTCCCCTGTCATAGTGTATTTGCTCTTCTCAAGACTTTATTACCACATAGGCCATTCATAATAATATCTGTGTGTTGTAACTAAGCTTATAGCTAAACATAAATCATTGTTGTTTTTGCTATATTTTTATTGTGTAAATTTTTTTTATAACTATGATTCATAGGTATGTATCTTATGTGAGCTGTACTAAAGCAAATTCTTCACAATTTTAGTAGGAAAGGCTATAAATTATTGATTGCTTATTTGATTGACTCATAGAAGAGACAGCTAGCCAACTGATAATGACAATCAGTTACAAAATCAAAAATATTATGCCTGCTCTGCTTCACTGAACTAAAAAAAAAACAAATTGCCATTAACATTTTTATTTCTATATTCTGTTTTGTGCTTATACAAAAAACTGTATTTTAACAGCATATGTAGATTGAAATGTCAGCCTATTTAGTATCATTACTTTTTTAGTTGTGTTTATTTCTGGCTCAAAAAAAGACATAATATACCCTGCAGTAATGTGGACAGATCTTAATGCAGTACTGTAGTCCATATTCTTATGTGTTGGTGTCTGTAGCTTCACACGCTGCTGACTAAAATGAATCACGTGTGATTATGAAGATGCAATGTGTTGATTGCTTAACAAATGGTTCCACATAGTCAGTGTCAAACTTTTGGTGCCGAAGGACTGAACTATAAGTTAAGAAAGGAGAAGCACATTAAATCAAAGGACGTTATGTTGATGATATACAATTACTTTGTCAGGTTACATTTATAGTATTGTGTGGTTATGGGCACCACAATAAATAAAAGACATGAAAGCTGTTGGAAACAGTACAAAGAGGAACAAGTAAAATGTTTTATAGAATGTAAAAGTCACAAGGATATGGCAACAAAACCTAATCTCTTCTGGCTTAGCAAAAATAGATTAGTGAGGATTTGAGGGCTCTAAAATCATAAAAGCAATTTACAATGCGAATGACGGTATATGTTTCAGGTTGAGTTCAGTAGAACAAGGGGGCGTGGGGGGAAATGAGCTCAAGCTATATTCTGAACTGATATGAGGAAGTATGTTTTAGGACACATAACCTGACCAGTTTATGGAGTACAGTCAGAGACCCAGGCTTTTGAAGTCCAGGCTTTACACAGTGCTGGATACTCTCTAGTCAGTAGATTAATTACAAGCCTAGGTAGTCTGAAGGTTCTCATCATTACTTATTGTCATGTTCTTATGTTCTTATTTTTGTGGCTCTGCTTATGATATATTGTCCATAGAAACAGTCCACTTCTATTCAGTAAGAATGACTGTGGTCTCAAGCAGTAGCAATGAAATGTAGTTATCCATCTGTTTGCTTCTCTTTTTTCCAGTCAATGCACGGGACTCTGAAAACCATTGAGGGCCCCCCAAATTTGGGCATAAACCTGCCGCTCACCTCCAAGCCCACGAACCCCATGTCCCCCAGCCCCAATAGCAAAGAGGCGGGCGCGGTCAACGGGCTGGAGAAGGGTGAGAAGAAGCCTCCCTCCCCTCTGAAGAGGGCCAACGCCGCGGCCCTGCCCAAAAAACCCGCCAATCCAGGATGGATGTGCCGTGAGTGTGACCGGCTCTTCACCCAGAGAGAAGTCTACATCTCCCACATGAGGAGGGAGCACGGCAAGGTCAGCACAGCTTACTGTTCACCACACCGCTCACCTTT